>NW_024962263.1:75044291-75129328 GCF_019238085.1 Lagopus leucura
GGAGAAGGAGAAGGAGAAGGAGAAGGAGAAGGAGAAGGAGAAGGAGATCGAAAATGAAAACAAAAATGAAGATGAAAAAGAGACTGGAAGGGAAGGAAAAGAGAAAGGGAAAGGGAAAGGGTAAAAAGAGAAAAGAAAAAAGAAAAGAAAAGAAAAAGGAAAAAGAAGAGGAGCCAAGAAAAATAAAAGCATACTTCACAGAATATCCGTACAATTTACTTGTTTTTTTTTCACTATTGCAAGATCACAGAATCATAGAACTGTAGGTGTTGAAAGGGACCTCAAGAGGATATTTGCTTTCAAGTTACTAGGCAATGAGAGAATTTCTGTGCATTAAGTGATTACAGATATTAAAAACGTTGCTTTGTCCTAATGTACACTGCTTTGTCTGTATTGCTATTCTGTCTTTCTGGTAGCCCTTAAGGCAAGATCATGTTTCTCTCTCACTTCCAGTATATTTCTACAAATTACTTGGCAGCTTGTGATCACATAGCTGTGAAGTAATATTCTACCAACATGGTTCTCTGTCAGATATGTATTCTACATATTGTTCTCAACTGGAAAAGCTTTAGGCAATCAGTTAGTGACAGTGCATTTTGGGCTAGAGCATTTCCATTTAATATTACTTCTATTTATTGCTCCAGGTTATCTTGCATGTTTATCACATTGGTTAAGGTCCGTGTCACAAATTTCTTATTATAGCTATTCTGTTGTGCTGCTTATGGCAATCTAATGTGCTTAATAGAGTGGACAAAGCTGCCTGATGCATCTTAAAGTTCTCTTATGTTTTTTAAAGACGTGTCAGAAGAAAAAAAAAGGTTGAGATCACTCTCTAGTGTGAGTAGTTCATTTTGTAAATTGATATCTAAGTATTTTAATAAAACTCAATAAAAATTAATCTAATGCTAACAAACATGGTCCAAGAACATGATCCAAGGGATGAAACACCTTCTCTAAGAAGATAGACTGAGAGAACTGGGCTATTCAGACTGAAGAAGAGGAGGCTATGGAGAGACATGAGAGAGGCCTTTGAGTGGTACCAGGCTACAAGAAGGAAGGGAACAGACTCTTTAGCAGGGTCCTTTGTGATAGGAAAAGGGAGAGAAGGGGCTTCCAACTAAAAGAGACTGGGAGATTTAGATTTGAAGTTTTTTACAATAAGGCACAGTTTGCCCAGAGAGGTGGTAAATGCCCTGTTCCTGGAGACATTCAAGGTCAGGCTGGACTAGGCTCTGAGCAACATGACCTAGCAGTAGATGTCCCTGTTTGTTGCACAGGCGTTGGACTAGATGATCTTTAATGGTTCCTTCCAGCTCAAAAGATTATATTATTAGAACACTGAACATTGTCTACTTCGTGTTTTCCTGTAGGGAGTTGAGAAGGAACTATAAAAGGAAGGAGGTAAACACAAAGCAAAATCATTGCCAGTATAAGCCACTGTACTTTGGAAACAGAATGGCACACCTGGTTGCCAAATTGGAGAAAAGTGGATTTGGCAGATGGACCACTCACTGGATAAGGAACTGGCTGTATGCTTGTGCTCAGAGAATAGTAGTCAAAGCTTCAGTGTCCAAGTGGAGACTGGTGATGAATGGTGTTTCTCCAGGATAGGTGCTGGAACTGGTGTTATTTAATATCTTTGTAGGTGACATGGAGAGAGGGATAGAGTGTACCCTCAGCAAGTTTGCAGATGACACCAAGCTGAGTGGCACAGTTGATGCACTAGAGGGAAAGGATGTTATCCAGGGGGACCTGGACAGGCTTGAGAGGTGGGCCCATGCCAACTTCACGGTCAACAAGGCCAAGTGCCTTCCAAACCAATGCATTCTATGATTCTATGATTCTATGAAGTCTACTTTTCTTTGCAATCTTGGAAGCTGTTCTCAAGGTGAGGCTGGGTCAAGCCCTAGCAACCTGATTAAGCTGTGCATGTCCCAGTTTTCACTGCAGGGGAATTGGATTAGGTGACCATTACAGGTCCCTTCCAACTATAAGGATTCTATGATTCTGTATTTTTTTGCTGATCATAGATCTGCATTTACCCAGTGTATCAAAATGCATACAATTATTTGCATGATTTGAGTTTGCACTGCCCTGCATACTGGTTTCAGCTCAGACAGAGGCAATTGCACACCAATGGTTTGGTTGTTGCTAAGTGGTGAGTGTGTGTCCACGACCAGGATATGCCGCACAATAAGGAAGAAATGTTGCCATGATGGCTTGGGGCAGGGCCACAGTACAGCCTGTGCCAAGATGCCTTTGGGCTGTGGGCCATGGATTGAACATGCCTGCTGTAAATGATGCCTTCAGCATCATTATTAGTATCATACCTAGTGCCTATACTTAGGTTTAATCACTGATCAGTTCAGTTCAGTGGATTCATACAAAGTTTTAACTGAAATCAGAATATAAGGACTAAGCTCAAAGATAAATAAAATCCAGAGCAAGGAATTAAATCTAATGTGGTGATATACAGCTACTATACAAAAGGAGGTCGCTGCCACTGGCTTTGATAAAAGTTACTTTTCTTGTTCATAAGCATTTTTAGAAGGTTGATTTTAGAGGCAAGAAAGGAAGACAAACATCATATGTATTTATTTTATTCAGATTTTAAAGACTATGCAGTCTGAAAGTAGAAGAATTAATCAGCACAAAATTCCCTTCAAGAATGAAGGAAGCAGGAGTGAGAGCATTTGCATTGTAAGCCTAATTGTTTGAACTATACAGCTGTCTCCAAAAAAGGTATTCACATTCTGGTGAAGCAAATCATATATTAGACCACAGATTATGGCTGAAATAAAGAACATGAGATATAATTCTGGAGCGAAGCTTCTAAGGTGGTTTCAGGTCAACATTTCTTGGAGTAAGAAAGCCATAGGATGTTCTAGACAGAACTGCACTGGATATTTTCTGATGAAGTTTCTCCTTTTTGCAATACTTTCTTAATGGTGACAAGGAGAAAAATGATTATGCAGCCTCATTTTAGAATCGGATCTTACACTTGCAAGATATTGCTACCTTTTTTCTCCTATGAGGATAAGACAGGATTTGAATTGCATATTGTTAATCTTGGAGAAGAGAAGGCTTTGGGAAGCCCTAATTGTAGCCTTCCAATATTTGAAAGAGGCGTATAAACAGGAGGGGTTATGTCTGTTTACAAGGGTGGATAGTGATAGGACAAGGGAGAATGGTTTTAAACTAAGACAGGAGAGGTTTAGGTTAGATATTAGGAGGAAGTTTTTCAGTTAGAGGGTGGTGATGCACTGCAACAGGTTGCCCAAGGAGATTGTGGATGGTCTTCCTGGTAAGTTTAGTTACTAGATTTTACTAGCTACTTTTTACCACAATGTCTTAGTTTTCATGAAAAATAAGGTGCTTCTGTTTTTAAAATTCTGTGTAAATATGAAAGCTGTATAGCCTTGCAGAAAATTACCAACATGGCTTCTAAAAACAGACTTTCTTCTTTAGCAGTTAATTCTTAGAAAGTAAATTGTTAGAAAGTAAACATTTCATAATTTGACATACCTGTTATCCTGTTTGTAGTTTTTCTTTTTTAAGTAAAGAAGCAAAACTGAAATCATGAGACTCTTCCTGCTTCAGAGCCTACTTATTTTCAATCAGACATATGCTTATACTGTTAAATGCATTAAATAAATCTATTTCTATTTTCTGTCAGGATTATTTCACAAGGTAGAATACTTTGCTGCTGCCGTCTTGCTTCTCATTTTTATACTGTTACAGCCCATCAGCACCTCCTACTATTATGCTAGTATGTTGGTTTTTTTTTTTCTGTAATAATTCAGAAAGTCATAACAGAAAAAGTAATCATTGCCACGAGAGCTATTTTATGCCACTTTTTCTAGTACAGCCATCTTCTCCTACGTGCACAACTGTAGCAATTAGTTTTGGTTTGTTTTCTCTCTCATAAGGGAGTTAGCAGGTATTTGGCCATAACTAATAAATGTGTGATTAGTTTAGAACCTTTTAATTCAAACACTCTGTTCTACAGACATCCTTAATAATATTTCTAGAAGCTCCACTGGGATTCTGAGTGGTGTAATCATTTTAACACAATCACAAATTACATTCTAGTAATCCTGCATTTTTAAGAATTTTATTCTTCCAGTTCCCACTGGAAGAATAAACACAACTATTTTCATTATTTGCAGATTTCAAGTTATCTGCTTGAGGTCTTTAAGTATGTCTATTGGCTCACTACTATTTTCATAGAAATGTAAGATTTCATTAAATCATATGATCATGGAATCTAGCCCAATTCACCTGGAATTAGTAGGGACACTTACAGGCAGATCAGTTTGCTCAAAGCCTGGTCCAGCTTAACCTTGAATGTCTCCAGGGACAGGGCATGCATCACTTCTCCGGGCAACCTGTGCCAGTGCTTCACCCCGCTTATTGTAAAAAACACTTTTCTTATGTGCAAATTAAGTCTCTCCTTTTTTCAGTTTGAAATCCCTTCCCTCCTTTTCCTATCACAAAGGACCATGTTAAAGAGTCTATTCCCTTCCTCCTTATAGTCCCCCTTTAGATACTGAAAGGCCACTATCAGATCTACCCATAGCCTCCTGTTCTTCAGCCCCAGTTCTCAGCCTGTCCTCAGAGAGATGTTTCATCACTTGGTCACATTTACCATTGCAACCAATATTTATTCTGAACTCAAATGCAATTTCTTTTCCCATAATTATATTTATAATATTGCCAATACTATAATAATACATAATAATTTTGTACTGTGGTTTGATAATTAAAAAGGCCATATGTCAGCATATGTATCTAAGACTAAGAACACCCATCCTCCTGGATGCAGAAAAAGGTAAAGAATGAATGTCCTTTCACTGGAAAGTTCAGAATGTAAAAAGAAATGCTGGTCATTTGTACAGACTGGATTTAAAGAAAAGAGTCCATTAATGTCCATTAATACATGTCCACATATCTCTCAAAGGGACAAATTAAAATTAAAATTAAAAATAAATAAATAAATAAAACAGTAAATATCTTTTTATTAAACAGTTTATTAGTTCTGCATTAAATATATATATATGTGAGGAGTAAAAGTCATCTTACAAAAATGCAGTGAAGATTTGGCTGAATAAAAAGCTGAATAAAAATTGTGAAGGTATTAGTAAGTTTTGCAACAACAACAGCAAGAAGAAAAATGTTCAAAATGATGAAATACAGTGAAATTTTGTTGACCAAATGTGCAAAGTAATAAACAATTTATACTACAGCAATGCATTACTGTTAAACTACATGAAGACTAGATTGTTCATTTATAGAACACGTTAATTCAATAATCAGGCTTTAGCATGGCTTTTATTGGAACATGATCTGCAAAATCTTTCCTTCAAATCTATCTAGAATATATTGATTTGTGTTCTACAAATCCTTTTAAACCAGTTTTTTTCTCTCATTCCTTTGGAAAAATGTACAGTCCAGAATACAACAGCTATGATGAATCATACTTCATGAATTAGGTTGATTTGGCAACTGGTAAAGAAAATGCTTTCTTCATAATGTAGGCAGAATCACACATTCGTAACTATTGTCCTGGCAGATGTTATTACCTTGGGATAGCCCTGTACCTCTTGATAATTGGTGAATAATAGTAATGAAAATGAAATAACCTTTTCAATCACATTCTTCATAATTGATCCAATTACTGCATTTAGAATGTTGAAAAGAACTCTGACCATTTAAGGCAAACACAGACTAATTCTTAGAAAAATGTGCTTATCTGAAAAGAATTAGTATTGCTTTATCATTTCAGAATGTTGATATCAGATGTTCTTGAACTATTATGCTACAAAAGAAAAGGAAATGTATAATTACTCCTCTCTAAAGTTTAAAAGACTACTGAAACTCCTTTCCTTATTCGCCTTCTATGTCAATAGAGGAATGCTTGCATGGGAAATATGAAAGTAATTTTATTAGTAGTAGTAGTAATACTAGTAGTATTTTTTAGAGAGAGTTTATGTCATTGTCTAAAACAGGAAATTACCAGTACCACTATTTTATTTAATTAAATTTTATTAAATCTTTTTTTGAGATTATGATTTCTGCTACTTATAGAACTACTCAAATACTCCCATGACAAGAATTTCTCTAATCATACCCGGGAAGAATCACAGAATTACAGAATCGTAGGGGTTGGAAGGGACCTCCAGAGATCATCGAGTCCAACCCCCCTGCCAAAGCAGGTTCCCTACACCAGTAGGTGTCCAGGCAGGTCTTGAATATCTCCAGACAAGGAGACTCCACAACCTCTCTGTGCAGCCCAGAAGCAGCACACTAAAAGAGAAAACATGCTAATACACAAAACAATCAACAGTTATATACACTTCATTACCTTCATTACCAGTCAAGATTATTTATATTTCTACTGTCCAGAATTAGAAAATACACTCTTCTTCAATCTCAAAGCTCCAGTCACCACATTTCATGCTAGCCTGATGAGATTTACCTGCTAGTTCACTTTAGTTACTTAGGAAATTAATTTATATATGAAAAAACATACTGCCCTCTTCCACGTCTGGCAATGGCTAACTGTTTAGTTAAGTCACATTTACCCATTTAGACTATGATTTAGTTTTAGGCCTAACCAGTTCTCTGAGAGTGGATTATCATTTATCTGTTAAATGACTCCTAGTTTAACTACATATCATATTTCCATTCATCACTGGTATTTCCAGATTTCACAGACTTTCTGTAAAATTTCACTGAGTCATCTCTGAAGCTGTGAAGCCAAAGCATCCTAATTGTTAAAATTATATATTTATTTAAATACACTCAGGAAGAGTTGTGCATATTAACTACTTAAGCAAGATTGTGGAAGACTACATTTCCACTGATAATGAGATAATAAAAAATGTTGCAAAAGCCCAATTCTTGGTATACAATACGAAACATTAAAAAAATGGCAAAATTTAATTGCAGAAATTGGTGTTCCCTTATATCAGTGAAGGTATATTGACCAAACAATCTGTCTATTACTCAAGGAAAATCTAGTTTATCGAGACACCAATTTATGCTATTACCTCAGCACATCAGGCACAAACACAAAGGCTCACTGCACTGACTTTAATTAAACTGAAGCCCTAGAATTAGCTCCTCAAGAATGTGATGCAGAATTCTAATGTGGAAAGGTTTATTAGATGCCAGCCCTGGTACAGCTTCTCAGATAAATGTTGACAATCAATTGCTATTATACTCACTTTTATGAGTACAAGTTTCTGTGGAGATAAACACAAATGCTTGATGAATTGTGTGTATTTTTATTAAATTGATTTTATGCATGTTGCTAGGCTTGCTTCTGTGGAAGAAATTACAACATTTACAGTTTGGTGATTAATCTCCTGCGGGATTTGAAAAAATAGTAAGTGAAAACTAATATTAGTAAGATATTCACTGTAGTAAAAAAGTTTCCAATGAAGGGAGTGTTTCAACAGATTAATATTCTATCCTTTATAAAGAATTAGAAGAAAATTAGTTTCATTAGGAATTTTGAGGAATTTGAGAGAAAAATGTCAGACACACTTAAAGGCCTAAACATAAACAAAAAAGAGAAAATAATACTAGCCGTCCTGTTATGCTTGTACCACAGTTGATTTAATTTTCATTTGAGCTATATCAAAGTTGTAATAGACTTTGAAGAAATTGTTAACACAAGTGTTCACAGACAGATTTAATACCCTAATCTCAGGGAAAAAAAATGATTGCGGGTTTATACCTTCGTAGATAACAGAATCCTGCTGCACTAACAGCTTTGTCTGAATAGAAGATTCCAGTGTGATTGAGAAAATAAAAGTAAGTTTGAACAGCTTTCACTATGATCCCATAACATTTCACTAACAGCAGTCTGGATGATGTTTCAGTCAGGAAATAGAGCCAATGTGGATAGTCCTGGAGGCCTATGCATTACTTTGCCAATAAACTATTCTGGAACCTTACTCTGGATTACTTGTATCTCAGGGTTTGACATACTCTGATCAAGTATGGGAGCCAAGTACAATGCAAATATTGATCTATTACAAGGACAAACTAACAAAATAGTGCAAGACCCTGTTGTTTCTGAATTCCTTTACACACACACAAAACTGAAGTTTCAGAGCAGTACCAAAAAAATAAAAATAAATGTGTATAGTGGATTTAAATGCTATTTCGGTGCCTGATTTTTCTTTTGGTTTAAATTGTTAAGATTTTATTTGTTTTAATAATTTCAGTTTCTATTTGATTCTACAGTTCTCTCAACATGGCTAAATTTAAGAATGAAGCCTTTTCACAGGCTTCATTTGTATTCAAATTATTGTGTCCCAAAACTAAAATGCCTTGCACTTCTATATGCAATACATTCATTTCTCTCTACATATTATTCTACCACATTGGTTTCGGTTCAGTAGTTCACCTTGGCTTTTGTATGATTGTTGTTTATAATCTTGATACAAAACAGAAGCAAAAATTTTAAATCTATTTCTGAAATAAAAAGACAGGCAAAACCCATGATTAGCTTTTTGCAGAAAAAAAAAAAAATAATAAATTTAGGTGAAAATATTGAGGTATTGACCTTGCCCTGTTTATTTGCAAAAGAACAAAGCAGTTAATACAAGACAGAAGTCTTGCTTTGTGGGAAACTCTAGGCAAAACTTAGGTAAGGGAATATATCAAAGCAGAGAGATTAGATGTTTCAGAAATGAATCCAGACTAATGTTTCTATTTTTAAAGAATAGATTAAAAGAAAACATGGCTATAGGAAAAAAAAAAAAAAAAGAAAAAAGCATGCAGCACACAGTTTGTGTATTTCTCTCTCTGCAGCCCCTCACATCACTATTATTTTCTTAAAATATATTTTTAAATGCCTTCCATTTGTGTGACTACAGAATCCTCAAAAAGAGTTTTTATTTTACACTAATCTTGTAAACAGACATATTCTTTGTCAGTAGAATGTCTTGCAGTCTGCTCTGTTCTATCAAATGTGATATTGCTGCAAACAGAATATCAGCCCAATTAAATTCAGCTGGAGAAATATTTATTATTTTCTGTTTGTCTACAAGTGGATAATGTCCCCTGGGAAGTATATACTACATTCTTAACTATTTTCTTTGTCTAATTAATACTTACCAATGTTTTATTTTTAAGTATAGTAATTTAATTTCTATGAAATTCAGTTTCTTTAATTTGTGTCAAATCCCTCCTTGCTTTTTCACCCCATTGCAAAAAGCAAAAGCTAGTTTCTATTATCAGTTACAGTCACTGTTCCCCAAATAATCATTAACTGACACTTTTAGATTCATGCATTCTATCTTTTCTGTTGGATGTTATTTGGAAACAAATTCTTCCCCTTGTCACCCAATTCTCGATGAGTCCCACTAGCTTTTGCCCAAGATCCCTTCTCCCTATTCAAGAAAGGCAAAGCCCATCTAGCCCTGACAAACCCAGTGCCACACAAGCCATTTGGCTGCCAAAAAACCCCCCAAAGTTCTGGTGATAGTGAGCTATGAAGCCATGTACTTAAATATAATATCCTTTTTTTTTGGTTTCTGTGTCCTTACACAAGCTGGAGAAAAAAGATCTGTGCATTCAAAATTCCTTCAGCTGTCATCCCAAGGCCCTAAAGTCCCTTTTGATAGCCCTTGATCTGCATGAAGGTGCTTCATCTCTCCCTACATGGAAAAGCACTAAGGGATTGTGGTCTGACAGTCATACCAAGCTAGGTAGTTTCCCCGAAGACCATGTTTTGTGAAAGTCAAGCTGTTCCTATTTGTTTATAGACGGCCTCATCCACTTGATCTTTCTGACCAAGAGGCCTATAGCAGACCTCCACCACAATGTCTCCTTCCCCTGCCTTCCCTTTAACCCTAACCCATAAACTCTCTGTCAACTCCTCATCCATCTCCATGGACTCCAGCTTGTCTTTGATGTAGAGAGCAACACCTCCTCCCCTTCTACCCTACCTGTCTTTTCTAAAGAGTTTATACTCATCTATTCCTACATTCCTACATACTTGTGAGAGCCATCCCACAATATCTCAGTGATGCTAGTGACATCAAAACTCTGTAGGTATGTGAACATCTGTAACTCTTTTTAAATGTTCCCCACGCTCTAGGCATTAGTGTGCAGACTTTTGAGTTGGGCACGCATTAAGGTTGATTAACCAATTGAAGTTCCCTTATCCTGAACTTTAAGTGCTGTCCTTCTGCCTGCGATCCAAATCCAGGCCCAGGACATCCATTACCATCAGCAGAATGGAAGTGTGATGGGCTGAGGAACCCCTCCTCTAGCAGCTCTACTTCAAAGCCCCCTTCAATTTATTGAAGATCCTTCAGTCTGTCTTTGTAGGAGAGGTGCTCCAGCCCTTTAATCATATTTATGGCCCTTCTCTGGGCCTGCTCCAACAACGCCACGTCTTACTCGATGTTGGCACCCCCAGATCTGGAAACAGTATAGCAGATAGGGCAGAATAAACGGAGATAATCTCCTCCCTTTCTTTGCTGTCTACACCTCTTCTGATGTGGCCCAGGGTACTGTTGGCCGTCTGGGCTGCAAACTCACACTGAAAAATTATGTCCAACTTTTTGTCCACGGGATTCGCAAGTCCTTTTTAGCAGGGCTACCCTCAGTGAGCTCTACTCCCAGTCTTTACATGTATCTGGGATTGCTTCAACTCTTGCACTTGGCCTTGTTGAGCTTAATTACATTTATGCCCACTTCTCCAGTTTATCAAGATCCCTCTGGCTTCCTACATTTCTTATTGTCTCTTGTGGCAATAAAAAAGATCCTTGACAGCACTTTTCCATATGTAACTACAAACTTCTCATTACATCTATGGTCCTTACAGATGGACTGCATCTTAATGCTGCAGTAATACATTGTGATGTAAGAGATAATGTCTTGACCAACATCATGTAATACCTAGAACTCATTCTGATGGACTGTATCAAAAACAGCAATGTTATTTGTGTCACTGGCACTTATTACAAGAGGATATAGCTGTTATAAAGCAATTGTATTTACATTTCATGAGGCTTGAAAGACAACAAAAGCAGTAAGCATTGAATTTGTATTGGATTAAGTACTATGGGAATAAGCAAGTCTTTTTAATATACCAAGAAATTATGATGTCAGCTACATGCTACAGCTATATTCTCAGTTGAAAATGTGAGGTTGATCCTCAATCTTGAAATATTTTCAAGTTGTAGGATTGTGCCAGGGCTCCTGCTCTGTGTTCAGTAAACTATTTCACCATCTCTTTAAACATGGAATTTGTCTTCAACTTCATGCCAGACATCAGAAGTTGAAACACTTATTAGATAGAATACTGAACTGTATAATTTTGTTCTTTAAGCCTGTCCAAATCTTCTATTATTGTCAACTCAGAACCAAATTTAGATTTAAATCCAAATGACTCTTTATCTTTTTATGATAGAACTCCAGATAGGGTTCTTTTCTTCCCCCCGGGGAAAAGTACAAAGATAATTTTAATCAGTCCCACCAACAGAATATTGCCATATATTTATCTTCATCACAATCTTCTTGAGTAGGCATTAGGCTAGTATAGACTAGAAACTTATAGTATGGGTCTCTTCTAGCAGTAAAAATTCAAGACTGGAGAGAAAGAAAAAAATAAAAAGATTGAACAATGCTTTTAATTATTATATATTCAGACAGTTGACAATATTTTTTAGATGTTTAGAAAGCCCTATGAAAGTTCATCCTCTTACAGGAGTCTAAAATTGATGTTGGTAATTACCTTTATGAAACTGAAAGTTTCTTTAACAGGGAATTAAGCTTTCCGCATTAGCTGTATTCTCATTTTTCACATACACTTAAAGAGTTTTTTTTCTTTTGTTTTATTATTTTCTCCTACTTGAATTTAAGACTGGCTATGTAACTTACATTGTCACCAAGCAGAGAACGTCTCCTTTCATTTCTATCAAAAAATATAAATGTGTCTATTCATCTTTGAAACTATAGGGCATAGTACTCTACATTTAGACACTCAGTGTTTATCGCTTTGTCTAGTACTTTACTTCTTCAGGCAAGTGCACTGCTAGTTTTATGGACTATGTCAAGTCTGGTTTATTTCATAACACTTAATGTCTGTCACAGGTTGCTTGCTAATAGGCTGCCTTAGGAATGTATACTCATGTCACATGCATTTAAATATTATAAATGTTCTTCCTGCTGTAATAATAGTTGCTGAGGGGCATCCATAAGTGACCAACAAATTTGTCTTCTCTTTTCTTACTGTGAAATATCCTTTGTTTGTAAATATAAAAGATAAAATGTCTGCTATTTATCTTAAATAAATATGTTCCTATGTATAGTGAAATCAATCTAACAGTACTAGCAGTATTTATCTACTACATATATAAGAGAAAAAAAAACATGTCTAAGTGTTCTCAGAAATAATAATTACAGCATATATTTGGGATTTTGTTATACAAAGAAAAAATTGCTAAGGCTGAACATTTGTTATATATAATTTACACTCATTATATTTTGCAATATTTGTTCTAAGACTAATTTTTTTAAAAGTGTTTAATGAATGTCTTCTCAGTCTTCAGCAAAGTTTAGCATTTGGCAGAGAAAATCTATGTGCAGCTAGTTATTTACTGAGTTATTGAAAAAAGGAGATATTTAATGGACTTAGGTTGGTCTTATCAATGTTGTTTTCAATATTTCATTAATTATATTTAAGTTGTATAAATTCAAACCAATTCATGAAAACAAACCAAGTAGTAAAATGTCTTTCTGTCTTTTTATTTTCTTTCTTAGTGGTAATTGCCTTATCTCCTGTAATTACTGGTTGATGGGGTTTTTTTGGTTTTGTGTTTGATTGATTGATTGATTCTGTTTCAGGGGAATTAGACTGAGCTCTTGTTATTTTTCTAACCCTGTAGCTCTGCTTTTAATTTGCATAATTGAAATTTTAGACAGATTTAAGGAGATTTAAAAACATATGTGACAGGTGCCCATAACTAGAATGGTAGTGCCAAGAAAAAGCTTCCTGTCATGACAATAAAACTGTGGTCTGTCACTTGATTAAGAGTTTTATTTTACATGAATCCAAGTGATATATTTGTTTATGTTTTTGTTTTACTTCTTGCTAAAATTAATGTTTCTAGGTGGGTTTTATTTCATAGGAGATATGGCATCTTTGAAGTATTTCAAGAGTTAGAAACTACAGAAAGGAAATAATACATCTTGAGAATTTTGTTTACATATATTTTCACAGTTTGAACTGCTTTGTTTCCAGTAATGTTTGCACTTTGATATTTTCTATACTACAAACACTTGTCAGCAGTTGCTGGTTGGGTTTTGTTTGTTGTTTTTGCTGTTTAGTTTGTTGGATTTTTTTATTCTTGTTCTTCAAGTGCTTTGTTTTGTGTTATCTTTTTTTTTTTTTTTTTTTTTTTTTTTCCCCCCAAGGTCGTTAAAGACAATAATGTTTATATTTGTGTAGCAACTTTTTTTTTTTTTTTCCTAACCATTTTTTGTCTTTCAAGCAGGAATAAAAAGTGGTACCTGTGGCTTCCTTTCAAAGCCATTCTGAGGAGAAGTAATCTGTGGGAATAGTCATTACACTGAAAAACATAGTTGGACAAACCTAAATTAACAACGACTGAAATATAAAATCCTAAAAGCAAGAGATTAGATCTTTATCCTTTAGTGTTTCTCACTTGCCACTTTGGATATTTACCTCATCGTTAGCTAGTTCTACAACTCCTACAAAGGGAAGAAGTTCTTACATATAAATAACCATCTATAATGGGAAGGTAAATATTAAATGTAGATTTGAACATTTGTTTTAATTCTGAACTTCGTGCTCATAGACATGATATATTCTCACCTCTGTTGGATGTTGAAGGTACTTGTAGTGAACTGAAAGAGAAGCCATAACAGTATGCAGAGTAACTGACAGGGAGACTGGAGCCTAGGTTTGAGCTGGTAAACTAAATAATTTGCCAGTGCAAATGCTTTCCTATTTAATTGAAAGCACAGCATAGAGAAGGCAAAATTAACTTCTTCTAGAAAATAGTTGGTATTAGCAAGAAACTTTTGCATGCTAAACCAGAAACATTCCTCAGATTACCAGGCTCCAATGTGATAGCCAGAGGCATAGAACTATGTCATAAAATTGTGCTGTCGCACAGATTAAAGGGATTGTGTATGATCCAACAATGTCTTATGTCCAGCAAGTAAACCTGGAATTTTGTGCATGATAGCCATGAAGAAAGTAATTTGTTAAGGAGCATTAAACTGCTATATAAACATAGCATAGCCTGGAAAAATTATCAGTGTATTCACAGGTAAAACTGAGCTCTTCCTTCCATGGGAATAAAAACAAACAAACGAACATATGAACTATATTTGTCAGATTTGTCCTTGTCATGAATATAGCTGGATGAGGCACATTCAGAAGCATAGAGAATTCAGTCTGCATGGAAACAGAAGATTTCATAACCTTCCCTGTCTCCATAAATTTTTGAATTAAGCACAAACTATACTATACATTAGATACAGTCACTCATAGTACTAGAGAAAAACATGACAGAGTGAAAACTGAAAGTCCCATAATCCTTCCTGGTTGTCAGGGAGCATATCTTTGATTTTTTACTAGAACTAAAAGCGACACCATATTAGTGTATGCTCTGTGTATTGTAACTACTGTTTAATCCCATGCATATATCATCTTCATAGAGCTTTCCATAAATAGAACTGCACTCAGCAGTAATGATGACTTGTACTTCTACAATAACTTGCACTTCAGCACCTTGATGTGCATAATCATTACTGAAGTCACACAGCATAATTTCATTGTAACAACCATTATTCTCTATATTATAAATAGGCTAGGTATGTCTCAAAAAATTTGTTTGAAACTAATAAAAAAGCAGTTCATCATAAGTATGTTCTACTGAATACAGTATGAGAAAATGAGTTACTGAATGCTGATTTTTTTTGTTAATTTTCTTTTCATAGACAGATAATGACACCTAGTTCTCTTTCCATTGTTCTCTGATATCTATCTTCATGATTTATACATTATCGGCTCTACACAGCTAACAACAGGCTATGTTTTAACAACAAGGCTATTGAAGAAATAAAGAAATAAATCCTGAATTTCTCCATGTCTGATATTTTCAGCAATAAGTATGTATGAAAGAATGAAATGTATTCTATTTTGGCAAATAGCAGGATAAAAAGCACAAGCTGACATGGTATTGTGCTCTACATCCTTGTGTTTATAACATCTCTTGTAAACTGCTGAAAGAATCATAGAATCAGAACCCTTAAAGCTGGAAGGGACCTCTGGCAGCCATCCAGTCCAACTTCCCTGCAATGAACAGGGACATCCACAGCTAGATCGGGTTGCCCAGAGCCATATCCATCCTCATCTTGAAATTCTCTAAGGAGGGACATCAGTCACAAAACTAGGCAACATATTCCAGCGTCTAACCAACCTAACTGCATCACACAATCACAGAATGGCCTTGTGCATTTTTTTCCTTGCTCTTCAGTTTGACCAGCAGGTCCCAGTTCAGCCATGCCAGTCTCTTGTGTTAAATAACACAGGAAGACAAGACAAGAATATTTGTATTTAATGCCCTCTCTGCCTGGAGAACTCAAATCCTTATTTCAGTTTCTCATAAGATTTATCTGACCTCTCGGCAATGGATTTACGATTCTTTAAATATGGTTAAAAGAAATATGACCATGTACCCTCTGGATGCTCTGCTGTTGCTACAACTGCTTATGCCTTCAATTCCACAGACATGACAGATGTGGAACCTGTGAGATATTCTAATATTAGTTACATCTACAGGATATAAAATCATGCAGAAAAGTTAATACAGTAAAGCAGATTATGTTATTTACATCTTAATTGTTCAACTTTTTTTTTTTTTTTTTTTTTTCTGAGCTTGAAAAAGTTGTAAATCCTTGATATATTCATACATGATACTTTGACTAGGTAAAATGAATAGAGAATGTCCATCTCAGTGTCATGGTTTTATGTTTTTTGGTTTTCAGTATTCCACATCATAACATCATGTAGAGCACTGGGAGGTAAAGTGTTAAGGCTCCAATTCTGGGCACCTATTCCCCTATTCATTTACGGAAGTCATGGAATCTGGCCCTTCTGGGGGGCGGTCTCTTATTGCCTTGCAGTGGGTGCTGGAGGGTGCTTTCCTAGCCATTCCAAGCTTTTCAGGTTTGACTTTGTCTCAGGAACTCTCTATCTTATTTGATTTACTAGTCTCAATTTCAATTAGATTGTATTATATTGTGTTATCTTGCATTCCTTTATCATAGTTAGTAAAGTAAGTTTTCCTCCATAGATCGTTGCCACTGTTTTTTTTCCTTCCTTGAGCTCATCTCCCATCTCACTATCCCTTTTTCCTTTCCCTTCCCATTTTGTGGGGACGGGGGCAGCCCAGGGGCCTACTGCCCCGCTGTCACAGGCAAAGATAGATCTAGTTAACTCCATGACATTCAGGCAAGAAGAAGCTATAACAAGTTTTTACAGAAAGGAGTAGAAAGTACAATAAGAATTATGTTAAAAACATGAAAGGTTATCTTCACCACTTAATTGTCTTTGAAGAGACACAGTATGACATGCATGTGTTCCTTGCGTATGAAATATTTTTCTAGTCCTCTGGCAATAAAGAAAGATATTAAATAACATCTGCTAGGAGAAAGCTTTTTGAAATAAGCAGACCTGGACTGCTTGAAGCTATATGTCCTAAAAGCAACTTAGGAGATCTGACATACATCTTGATGCAGAACAACACACTTCTAAACACAACAAAAGCAGTAAATATATTATTTTTAGAGTATTTTTTATGCTATATAGCTGAGTTTCAAGTATGTCCAGGAACTATAGGTCAGATTCAAAGCTTATTGATTTATGTGTCAGATTTTCCATCAGCTTCAATTCTCTGTGTATCACACTGCAGTTTCTCAAGAGGATACTAAAGAAATCTAATAGATTAAAAATTTAAAAAAATTAAAAATTAAAATAGTTTATAAATTTATGCCTGTCAAATCCATATTCGGATTTGACTGATATCCAGATCAAACTCCACAGGGAAGCAGCAAGCTAGGATTTGTTTCACCTTTCCTTTTTCTGATACCAAAATAAATTTTTAAGTCTTAAGGAACACCTGCAATTTACTTTAAAATATCTGATAAAATCAGCTTCCTTATTAAAAAAAAAAAAAAAGTTAATACTAATAGTAAGACTTTTAAAAATATGATGATCTTGTAGAAAGCATGGTAAAAAATGTTACCCATTGTCAAAGCAAGCAACTGTCTTCACACAAATGCGCTTTAACTTTTCATCTAGTTTTCTGGAACTAATGTTTTCTTAAATTTTTAATATTCTACTATTCTACTTCCCCACTTGGAGTCATTAACTTTTAAGAAATATTTTCTGGATCTGCAATAATGTGTGCTGAACATATACCTTAAAAGTAAAATCTGGAAATCCCAAATTACTAGGGGATTTAGAAGGCTACACCTAAAGGCTGATTGTATGCCTTAGCTCAGCATATTACTTCTCCTTGATTCTAAAGTTGAGCCTTAGTCTTATCATTTGTGGCTTTAGCAATATTTATAAAAAACTTAGCCAGATCTTTGGATTAACATTATCTGGGAAGCCATTCTGACAACTGTGAATTTTTTGATTTTTAATTCCTTGTTTGATTATATATCAGCATTTCTATTAATATACCTAAATAATGATATTATATTATTTAATTCTATCACAAATTTGATCATCTGTGAGAGACTGTATCTGAACCTTTTTTTTTCCTTGGCTCAAAGCTTGTTTTGTGAGGTCTTTTTGGTGATGAGATTGCCATCAGTGTGCTCCTGCAGCTCAAAAAACAAATGGTATTCTGAGCTCCATCAGGAGAGGGGTAGCCAGCAGGGAGAGGGAGATGATTGTCCCTCTCTACTCTGCTCTTGTGAGGCCCCTCACTCTTGTGAGTACTGCGTCCAGGCCAGGGGTCCCCGGTATGAGTAGGACAGAGAGATGTAAGAGAGGGTCCAGAGGCAGGCCACAAAGATGACTGGGGGCTGGAGCACCTCCCCTGTGAAGACAGGCTGAGGGAGCTGGGCTTGTTCAGCCCGGAAAAGGCTGCAGAGTGACCTCATTGCAGCCTTCCAGTACCTAAAGGGAGCCTACAAATAGGAGCACAGTCAACTCTTTACAAGGGCAGATAATGGCAGGACAAGGGGAAATGGTTTTAAATTGAGAGAGGGAAGATTTAGGTTGGATATTAGGGTGAAATTCCTTACGAAGAGAGTGGTGAGGTGCTGGAACAGGTTGCCCAAAAGAGGCTGTAGATGCCCAGTCCCTGGAGATGTTCAAGGCATGGGGCCCTGGGCACCCTGGTCTAGTAATAGATATGGAGGTTGGTGGCTCAGCCTGCAGCAGGGCTGTTGGAGCTTGATGATTCTTGAGGTCCCTACCAATACAAGCCATTCTATCATTCTATGACATCGGACACTACTATAACTGTTTTTTCTTTTTTGTATCTATATCTGGAAAGAATGAAATTGAATGTAAATTACTTACCTGTTATTGTAATTTTTTTCAGTTTTGGTAATTTATACATTTTAAATTTGTTTAGTTGTTTATTTATTGTTAGTAAGAGATTTTCAAATCCATACATTGAAATTCCATTAATGAATCACAGACACTGCAAGATAACAGAAGACTTCAATTACTGTGTGTTTCTGATTGTAGTTCTTTTTGTTTAACTCCTAAAGAACAGATCCTATGTTAATAAATAAATAAATAAATAAATAAATAAATAAATAAATAAATAAAGGATTTAATATTGGGATAAGGTGATGTATGAATCCTTCTTTGCTTTCTGGCTGAAAGCTTGCTTTCTGAGGTATTTCTTGTGATAAGACTCTAGGAGATGAGAGATGGGTGTTGCTATGTGGCAATCAGCATCACTGTTTGGAGAAATTTACATTTGAAAGCATTTCTTGGGAGCTGTTTACCTTTGGAAGATAGTGCTCAGGTCTGTTTACTGGCGGAAGATCTAGCCTGTGACCAAATAACTCCTGTTTGCTATGGGAGAGTGGGGGATGATGCCATTGTATCCTGTGAAGGCAAGATACAAGTTGGCGTCTCCCTGCTCCCTCTTACCTGTTGGTAAGGCCAGGAAGATAGGAACAAAGGAGTTTCCACTGAGATCCCAAAGCCGGAATCTGCTACTCCAAAGAGAGCTTACTTGACCATTTGGAGCCATTGAAAAGGGGCCATCATCGCTATGGTCACTGTCATCGTTGACAGAACAACTCTGCCTGAAGACCCACTGCTACTGAAGATCAATGACTGAACTACGAACCACGCTGGATCCATGGTGGTGACTATCTCTCTTGCTGCCTAAAAAGACTCCTTGCTTCTTCTCTCCTATCTTTTTTATCGCCTTCCTTCCCTTCCCCATTACCTAATTCACTATTGTATATTCACTATTGTCTGTTCATCTCTTCCCCATTTCCCTAATTAAGAACTGTAATAAACTGGCTGGGCCAACATTTGAACTGTTGTTTCTTAATCTCACACCAGGTATGCAGATATTAAAAGAACCTCCTCTCCCTCCTATAAATTGGAGCGAGACAGGTGAACCTGAAATGAAAGCAGAGTTTATTTTATAGTGTTTGTAATTTGAGTTATGAATGTGTTCCATGAATATATTGTCTTAAGAGATCATTTCATCATAGTGAATGTCTGGAAAAAAAAGGTCGATGTGGTGCCAAGATAAATTGGCTGGACATATTAAAATGGTGTTTCTCTGCATAATAATGATTCAAATCTCTCTTCTGAGAGGACTTAGAAAATTGTGCAGTTCTTAAATATAGAAGCTAATATTCATGTTTCGAGCTGTCAGTATAATAATGACATGTCTTTGTGAAGGAGTTTTCTTTCTCACTAACATATATATGTGTTTGAAATATTCTATTAATAGCAGAATCGTAGACTCACAGAATGACAAGGGTTGGAAGGAACTCCAAGGATCATTAAGTTCCAACCCCCCTGCCACAGACAAGTATGCTAGCCATTTAAATATTGAAGGGCCACAGTGAGGACTCCCTGAAGCCTTCTCTTCTCCAGGCTGAACAAGCAGAGGTGCTCCAGATCTTTGATCATCTTCACAGCCCTCCTCTGGACCGTCTCCAAAAGCTCCATATCTTTTCTGTATTGGGAACCCCATATTTGAACACAGTGCTTCAGATGGGGCCTCATGAGAGCAGGGTAGAGGGGAACAATCACCTCCCTCTCCCGGCTGGCTACCCCCTCTTGTAATGGAAACCCAAAATACCATTGGCCTCTGAACTGCAAGCACACATTGTTGGCTCATGTTCAGTTTTTCATCAACCAGGACCCACCAAATCCTTCTCAGCAGGGCTACTCTCAATGCATTCTTCTCCCAGTCTGTGTACATATCAGGAATTATTATCCATCTAATAGTCCACCCTTCAAATTCCCCTCTCTTCAATTTAGAGATAAGGATGTGATGGGGGACCACGTCAAGGGCCTTGCAAAAGTGCAGATAGATGACATCTGTTGTCTTTGTTTTGTTGACTGATGCTGTTGCTCCATCACAGAAGGCCATCAGATTGGTAAGGCATGACCTTCCCTTGCTAAAGTCATGCAGGCTATCCTCCTTCTTCCAGCAGGATCTGTTCCATGATTTTTCCAGGCTCAGAAGAGAGGCTCACTGGTCTGTAGTTCCCTGGGTCCTCCTTTCTCCCTTTCTTGTAAATGGGAGTCATGTTTCCTCTTTTCCAGCCCTATGGACTTCTACACAATCAGTCTCTTGTGGCTATCTCGGGCTTGCTCTTAGAATGGGGGTGAGTTGGCTCCCCCATTTCCCACCTAGAGGTTCAGGTTCAGAGATGTGAGGTTCCAGGATGTGAGAATATTGGCTGCCAGTAAAGACTGAGGCAAAGAACTCACTGAGTACTTCAGCCTTCTCTCTGAATTTTTTGAATTGTGATCATACAGATACAACTCACATGGATCGTCATTTTGGGGCCTCCCAATGCTCAAGGAATGGCCAATTGTCAATGTTCGGAATATGGCCACAGGGCATTGGGAAGGTCCCTTACCACTGACAACTTGGAGTTGTGGATATGCTTGTGTTTCCACAGGGACTGACCCTATGTGGGTTCCAGCACAATATGTTCGGCCTCATCTCAACGCAGAAAAGAGCATCCAGCCTTTATAATGACTGGGATTGTGTGCTTCTTCCTTATCGGTATTGCTTTGTAACTTGTTATATTGCAAATAGCAGCAGTAGTAGTGGTATGATATAGTGGGTGATTTTCCTGTGTTATCAATATAGTCTCAAGAATTAGAGTTATTAGGCGTTATCTAGGTTGTGTGCTTCTTTTATTTTAGTAGTAGATTGAATGTGAATTAAACAGGATTTAATGTTATCAGTGCTGGAATCTACGCGAATATCTCTTTTAATGTATTAGTAATGCTCAGTTACGATGCTGTCAACCTATCAATTAGTTTTTTCTTGATTTGCAAAGACAAAACCTTGAAAGGAATCCCAGGCAAAGGGATAACCCTGTATTATAGGATGATTAAACTCTTTCATCCCACTACTCAGGATTTTTAAAATATGACCACAAAGCACCTGAGGCAAAGGCGCATGCTAAGAGAGCTAACCTTGATAGTTTATTATGTTTTGCAAGCAGGTGTTCCACTTGGGCTCTGTATCACTGGCCATGTGGATGCAGTGTACAAATGGAAAATACCCTTCGGACCCTGAGAAGAATAAAAAGAGGAGAGAATCTATGATGGGTGAGAGAGGAAAAGTGCACCTTGAAGCAGGGGACACCCTGCTGGCAATGCCTATTGCATTCACCACCACCATATTCTTTCTCTTTCTTTTTCTGCAGGTTGTTGGTGCTCGAGGGTCAGTAAGTAACAGTGCCCCTAGTTCTATCTGGCATGCAAATGTTGTCCGACTATTAATTCTCTATTAGCCCAAAGGCATAATCATAAGCACTCTAAAAGCATCTGTTGTACAAATCTTAGTGATTTTTCAAAATCAATATATCAGAATATATGAAAGTTGAAGACCTCTTTCAAAGCAGTTAGAGATTAACACAGAATGGGGCCCTCAGGAATTTATT
The DNA here is from genome assembly GCF_019238085.1 of Lagopus leucura. Lineage (NCBI taxonomy): Eukaryota > Metazoa > Chordata > Aves > Galliformes > Phasianidae > Lagopus > Lagopus leucura. The sequence goes on from NW_024962263.1 coordinate 75,066,480, forward strand.
TACAGGTTGCAGAAAGTTAGGCCGCAGACCAAACACGTATTTGGTTTTTTTTTAGTAGGTTAACAGTATTTCTTGTCATGATGCTAAGTTTGCCTTGTCTCCTTTCTCACACTTATAGTATTGTCAATCGAGACCTTGATTGAGTTATAATGATTATGTTATTAATATAATTAGTGTTACGATTCTGCACGACACCTGTAGACAAGGACTAATCTTTTTCAACGAATCCAGCATATCAGCCCCAATGCACTATTCTTGTCCCAGTGGCTAAGGGAAATAATAGTGGAAAGTGGGGGACACGGTAGCATGGCATAGAGAGGGGAGAGATGTGGGCGGTACTCGGTGTGGGCGATACTCAGGTTACGGTGGGTGGGAGTTACAGGGGGTGGTTCTGGGTGGAGCTTAACAGGTCACGGGTACCTGGGGGCAGTCCCAGTATATAAGCAGCTGTTGCGCAGCAATAAATTGGCACTTGAGCTACACCGTATGTGTCCCGTGTCTCTCGTATCCCTGCACTGGGTGGGGTGCAGACGGTGGGGTGCTGATGCAGTGTTGCTGACTGGGCAGGGTTGCATGGAGATTGGTGACAAAGCCCAAGACAATTCCTCTTCACTCAATGTGGCCAGGCAAGCCAAAAGTTTGGACACCCACGATATTCATTGTGACACTCCAGAATCCTTAATCTTCTGTTACATTATTCCATTATGTTATTTTAGGATGTTGAATCTAAGATGAATCTGAGTAGGTAGACACACTGGAAAAGATTGATGCATATTATTCCCTTAGTATGCACGATACAATTTCAGAGCTTGCATATTATGGCAATTTGATATGATAGGCTTGAGGGATTTTTTTATTTGAGGTGCTGGGGATGTATTAGATTTTTTCCAAAATACAAACATCTGAGTTATTTGAATAGCTGCTCATAGTATGAGTAACCAAGAAAGTGGCTTAAGAAAGTGGATCTGTTTGCACATATCTATTTTATTGTTATTTTTCAAGAATAAATGCATACTCTCTTACCAAGGCCCGTTGTCAAATATTAACATGAAAAACAAACCCCTTCAATTTTCATTAACATATGTTAAATTAAACATGAAAATACCTATTCTTAACAGGAATTTTAAAAACATATCATATGAACTACTAAATTTATGCCTCACTGAGTGTTAGTTGTTTCTATCAGTGTATCAGCTGGATATTATTGTTCATATCTACAGAGTTCTTGCTTTATGTATGTATCACTGCCAAATATTAACATTTTAATTTGTCAGGCACTTAAAAAATTTATGCCCTCTCTAGAGATACCTGTAATTAGGTTATTATAATAACAATAAAATCATAATTCGCTTTTGTATGGAGTTGATTTCAGTGCAGATGAATTTTGTAGACGTTGAGACAACTTCAGTCTTCATACTTTTCAGGATAATGTAGCACTCCACAGCTTCATATATGAAAACAACACAGCCAAGCATATATAAGCAGCATCTGGATTAGGATTCATGACTTCATCTTTTGAAACACAGATATCTCACCTAGAGAGATACAGAAACAGCACTAACTCAACAAATACTTGTCTGAGTTGATCAGATAGTCAATGAAATGGTGTAAAATGGCCTCTTTGTATTACCATTGATTCATTACAGTGGATGCTATTTTCAGGGTGTACACATATGCAAATCTTATTACAATTAGGGGACAAATATGTGAATTGAACAGTTATCAAAGGTAGAAGCTGTTATTTAGGAAACTTCAAAATGTATTTAAACTCTTGATATTATGTTTGAGTATTTTAGGCCATAAATAAGCAAAAGAATGTTTAACCACAAAGGGTGATTACTGAAATACTTTTCAAAACTTAACTTTCAAAAGTTAATAGAACTATTTTCCTAGATCAGAATGTCTGGAGGCATCTGCTAACTTAATTGTAAATTTTCATTATAAAAGACAAAAGATCTGTACCTTGCCATAGTACATTTTAAATATTGGTTTATTTTTTCCTTGGGTCTCAGGATAATGATTTTTCAGCTATGGAGAATGCTTCTGAGTAAATAGACTCTTCGTTCAGGAAAATAAGAAATGACTAATAAACAAGCTTGGCATTTTCAGAGGCAATTAGTACAGCTTGAAATTAGATATGCAAATTAGCAAATCTTCAGTAAAATGGTTGGTGTACAGATTTTCTCTTTAGGAAAAAAAAAAAACCACAAAAGGAATGAACTTATGCTTCACTTTACTTTGAACTTGTTTTAACATTCTGTTTTTGGTAAGTGGCAGTTTATTATGATAATCTGAGGATGTTTCTTGTTTATAAGGCAATAACTGTTTTCTAGAACAATAAATTTATAGGCCAAAGGGGCTTATTAGTCTCTATAAAACTTTTATCAAATCAAACCAAATGTTAGACTCAAATTAAATTTTCACTTGTAAACATATACATATTAGTAAAGTTATTAACATCAATATTTTTATTGCCATGTCTAGCAATTACATTTTTTAATCTATATACTAATAACTAAATTAAGAACAATGAAATCTCTGAACAGAACAAAAAGCTGATGGACTCCTGCTGTTACACACTGCTAGAAAAGTTCTGGTGTGATTGAGCCACATATTTTAAACTGGCATTTAGTAGCTGATCAGAGAACAGGAACTTTTGTAAGACTTATAGAAAAATAAAAGATAGGGAAAACGTTTTGCAATTATGTTTCCTTCTCTACAACTTCTCTATAACTTCTCTGTAAATTGCCATTACATCTTACAAAAATTGTGTTCTAAACTAAGATATTAAGAAGTAAACAGAAAACATGAATCACATTATTTTATTCTGAAACTGGTAGATAAATTGTGTTAAGTCACTTCAGATTTTATTAGGGAATTAATTAAGTATAATATTAATTAAGTATGATTGACAATAATAAAACTAATAGCATTTGCTATGAAAATAGGATCATATCTAGACTCATGCACTACAAAGGTCAAAAATGCACAGCAATAATTTATTCATCAAATACATTCATTGAGGACTTTTCCATATTTTCTGGATAATCTTAAAGGATTTGAGTGACAGAAAGTACACCAAATTTTGTAAAAAATTTTCTCACAAGGTAATAATTTACTATTTAAACTTGTAGCACGTCATATCTTAATGCAATGATAATTTTAATTAGATTTTTTTTTTTTTCCTTTTTAAAGAGCTTTGACATTCAGAATTATCAGAGAAATTCAGGACTGTTCTACTTTATTCTCATCTGCTTCAGTCACCATCATGGACAGGACAGTTTCATATTATATTCAGAATCACATAGTCATATAAACATTTATGTTGGAAGGGACCATTATAAGTCATATAGTCCAACTCCCTGAAATGAACAGGGGTATATGCAGCTTGATTAGGTTGCTCAGAACCTGGTCCAGTCTGACCTTGATTGCCTCCAGGTACTGAGCACCCCAGTGCCTCAGTAATCTTATCATAAAAAATTTCCTTCCTATATCCAATCTAAATCTGCCATCCTTTTGATTGAAACCATTTCCCCTTATCCTGTTACAGCAGACTGTCTGAAACTGGGAAGGAATGCTTTGTGTCAAATAAAGTTGAGACAATCAACAACATTTTGAACACTTGTGTTTTACCTTCAAAAGCATTTCTTTGGAACTGTTTTACTGTAGAATGGTAAGGACCAAAATACTTTCTAGCTGAAGACTTGTCCTGGGAGCAAATTTTTCCAGCTTGATACAGGCGATTGGGAGATTACACTGTTGTATCCTGTGAAGACCTCCCTGATTCCTCTTATCCGATTTAAATTTGCAAAGCCTGGAAGACAGGAACAACAGAGTTTCTGCTGAGATTCCCCAAAGCCACAAACTGCCATTCCAAAGAGCAGGCTCAACCACCCTTGAGTATAAATAAGAGTAGGTAAGTTTGTCATTAGTTGTCAGCTTGCCACCACAACCTTGGAAGAACTACCACTAATGAAGATCAGCACCCCAATGACAATGAAAGATTAAAGAGTGGTGAAATGCTTTACTTTGGCATGTTTGTATATCTGTCTGTCTGTGTGTGTCTCTTGTCCCATTTTCTACATTTTCTCTTTATCTTCTTCTACTCTTTGACTCTTATATTGCCTTATATAGCCTTACCTGTAACACCCATTAATCGTAATTAGCCAAATTTACCTCCAAGTATAGAATTAGTTGTTAACAAAACACTGAGACTTGAATGACTCCATTGCTGCAGTGACCCCTACCGACTAAGGGAGGTGCAACTGAGGAGATAGTAAGATTCACGTTCCTCAAAACTCATTGAGTGGGATGAGGCACAGACCCAGCTAAAGAATCTATTCACTTCTTTCTTATAACCCCCCCTTTAAATATTGAAAGGCTGCTATCAGATCTCCACGGAGAGTGAGTTTATAATAAACAAAACTCTCCAGAGTTTTGTGTATTATAAAACCATGGCTTCACTGAGAATTTTTATTTATTTATTTTTTTATTCCCTTGGCATTTAGTGATACTCGCTGGTTATAGAGCACTGGTATTTATCTTTGATGATTTTTCTTCATTAATTGCTAATATTTACCTCAAAAACAATATAAATTCCTGCTATTTATACATTAAAAGACAGGTTTTCTATTTTTAAGTCATCCTGCCTGACATTCTCTCCTTTTATTTCAATTCGGTTCATCTTTGTGACTACAGAGAACTAGTTGTATATAGAAATTCAGATTAGTAGATTAGTTCTTAGTGATTCTGTTTACAAAAAATAATAATTCTCAATTTCTAATAAAGTATCCTTCGTGCAGGATTCTATCTATATGATTGGCGTTCATCAACAAGTACATCCACATCTTTTTCTTTCTTAATTATTTCCAATTTATAAGTACAAAAGTGTATAGCATTTTTTAATAGAACTATAATATTGTTATTTTGTATTTCTTATAATTGATTTTTATCTTGATTCTCAACTTGCTCCTCCTCTGTGATACCCTTTTTCTCTGTTGATAATTCTCAGCTTTGTGCTACTGGAAGATTTCTTTACTACTAATCTGTGTTCTGTGGTGACTAATTTGAATATTAACAAAAAGTAGTTGAATTATTGTACTTATTTTCAGTTTTTGTATTTCAAACTGATAGTTTAATGTATCATGTTACTTACTAAGCCATCCTTCTTCTAAGGGTCTTGGTCTCTGTTTGTATCATTGAATATCTTCCACAGATTTCTGTAGCAGATGCCCTCACAGGCATTTAGACAGGAATGTTCCAAAAAGACTCCTATTATCAACAAAAATAAATTTTCTCTTTTTTGTCCTGCTTGTATCAATGTTGTCTTTTAAAATCTGAGTTTAAATATATATATTCTTTCATAAGATTTATAATTTGGTGTTGTCAAAATCATATTTCCTGTCTTTTGAAATACATTTTCTGTTCTACATTAATAGGTGATTAACCAGACTTGATCAATTACTGAACAGATTTCTAGCAGAAAAATAAATAATTCAGAAGTTCGGAATAGTGACTGTCCACAATGTCTTTATGTTCTTTTTTTCTTTTCAACTGAGAAAAAAAAAAATATATTTTTTTTAATTTTGGAAACATTCTTAATGTATTCTTTATCTCTATCTGATCTTCTCATTCCCCATCCTACTCTACTAAATGCATTCCTTAATTACATCACTTAATAATCTTTCCTTTATTAAGTTTTAAATATTCAGTATTTGAAATTCTTACTTTATATTCCTTCTGGACATCTCAGATATAGCTTTCTTTACTGAAAGATATTATTTTCCCTTCTGTATAAACTCTTACTTACTCCTAGCTTTTTTTCTTTTTTTTTTTCAGTAGTCATTTACTTAGTTACATTAAGTACACACTGTTATTTTTCCTGTTTATTTGGACAACAGATACTAGACAGATGTTTTGACTAGATGAAATTCTAGGCCTCTCTTCACATTCAAGTCCCCCCAGACTGTCATTTTAATCATAAATGGAAGGCATTCTGAGAAATAGATTCAGATCATTTGATGGATCAAAGCAAATATTATGTGATCAGATAAATCTGAGAAGGAGAAAAGTGTTTTGAAAATAAGCAAAGATGAAAGCAACAGAAATAAAATACTTCTGCTCAGGCTTCAGCACTACTGGATAACAGGTAAACCAAGGCAAAACAATCAGGAATAACAGAAGAACTTCTGAAGATAAGTTTTATTTTTTCTTTTGTCACTAATGTAAAGTGTATTAATCCTCCTTATGCAGCTTTTGGAATAAAATATATTCTGATAAAATATATTGAAACTCGGTTTGTTTGTTTTGCATGGTTTGTTTAGTTTCATCACAGGTTACATTTAGTAATTCCCCCTTGAAAACAAACAATATGTTTGATATCAAGAAATTGGTATGGAAAAGAGTGCATCTTAGCCTTACAATGTCACTTGATTGTGAGCAACGCAGTAAATGCAAGCATGAAAGGAATGTTAAAAGGGAATAGCAATTTTTACATGACAGCAATATATAGTTTTTTTTAACGTTGCTCAACAGTTTTGTAAGTGGTTTGAATGTAACACTGATTTTGTTTTCATATTGGGTCCAGAGGAGGCACACGAAGATGGTCACAGTGAGTGATGTGCAGAAAATGAAACCCTGTAGCCTGTAAGGATATAGAGAAGGTACGTTTTATTGGCAATTGTGCAAAAGCCCTGGTTCAAGGGGGATAATTTCTCCAAGCTTTCACACCATCTGGAAAAACTGTGCTACAGATATAGGGCAAACTAATACATAATCAATAGTTTCCTGGAATTCGGTACATATTCATTATACCCCAAAGCATGCAGATCCTTCCCTGTTGCACGTGCATAGTGGGTCGTGGGTTGAAGAATTTGTTTTCTTTTTCATGAAGGCTTCTGACCTTCCTTGCCATAACTCCTGACAGAGAAGGGGGGCATCCCCCAAACTAGTTTCATCTTGCTCTGTGGACATCTAATCACCTCCCTGCCAGATGTCTCAAACCTCATCAGCATGGCCTTCATCCCCCTCACTATCCCAGACCCCGTGTCTGCTCTCCCTCTTTCTCTAACCAGCTCTACATTCCTGCTTCTACAAACTATCCCTAACTATCTCCCTCTACCTCTCCCCTACTCTCAGTTACTGTGAAACCTTCTTTTTGCCTTTTACTTTTTCTTATGGGGCCCCTTTTCCACCTTTCAGTGAGAACCTCTCCTACAATGAAAGGCTAATGGAGCTGGGCTTGTTCAGACTGGAGAAGACTTAGGGGAGACCTCACTGCAGCTTTCCAGTACTTAAAGATGACTTATGAAAAAGAGGATGATCAACTTTTGCACTGTCTGATAGTGCTAATAAAAGGATTTTAAACAAAAAGAAGGAAGATTTGGATTAGATGTCAAAAGAAAATTTTTCACTGGGAGGGTGGTGAAGTGCTGGAACAGACTGCCCAGACAGACTGTGGATGCCCCATCCCTGGAGGTGTTCAAGGCCAGGTTGAATAGAATGTGCAGTTTGTCAGCGTTAGAGAATTTATAAGTTAAATGGGAAATCCAGGCTCCTATTTTTACCCTGATGAAAATGAAACAGCCATACCCAATTCCAAAATTTTCAGCATACTTGTCCAATCTCCTTTAAGAGAAGACAATACAACTTCAGTGAAAATTCAAAATTATAAGCAATCATTTTAAATGGATGCTATCAGGTTCAATATTCTGAATCTTAGAAAATAATTACTTGTTTTGCTGAGAAGACAGTTGCAGGCAATGCAAAATTCCAGTGTTAGCAGATATTTTCTTTCACTGACTCTATAAAAATGTATCAGATTTTTTTTTTTTTTTTTTTGCTCTGTAGTAGATAATATTCAATTTACATAGTAACTTCTAGAATCAAATAATAACATAGTATCAAATATCAATGAAAATGGCATGTACAGCATCATCACACTGCTTAGAGATCATGCAAGGTCCCATTAATTAATTGATACTAGGAGAATATAGTTATATAATTATAATAATATTATATAATATTATTAATTATATAATATGCATACAGATTGCTAGATTCCTATGTAGACTTGCTATAATACACTAATTGTGCTTTCAAGAGCAAAAAGCATATCAGAGATTCTTACATATTTATCACATAATATTATCATCTAGACTGTTATTAGTGTAGAATTTTTTACTATTAATGTAGCAGCCTATGATCATGATTCCTATATAGATTAATAGAAGTTATTCTGAAATTTGTTAAACCTAAAGCCAAAGTAATTTGAATAAAATTGCTAAAATGGACAGTAAATTGTGTATTATTAAATGCAAAACAAGTTACAGGAAGAAAATAAAAGTAATAGACATCAAGGTTTTTTGTTACAAGTAATCATTTATTGTCCTTGTTTAATAAAAAAGTGACAGAATAAGTACTGTCTTAACTTGTGTCATGATCATAACAAGATCAGTAAGTCTAGACGATAGTGTATAATCTAACAATGCAACAACTGTATCACTCTTGGCACAGATTCTATTGATTGCTACAAAACTCTTGCTCTCTTGCTCCAAAAATTATTCTCATAACGTTTTTTTGTGTGGTTTTTTTTTTTTTTTTTTTGTTTTGTTTTTTGTTTTTTTAAGTTAGATTTCTGGTATTGCTTATAGAGCTTTTATATAAAATTACTGTACTTTTAATAATTTAATTATGCTAGACATCTCTGGCACTCCAAATGAAACACTTAGTTTCTTCAATAAAACTGTCATAACTGTGTAGTACTTTATAATGGTACAGTGGCAAGTTTGCAGTCAGAATTGTAGAATAGGGATTAATTGACTACGTAGTAAGTTGCTGCCCAGCAATAGTGATGTATAATTAAAGTTATTAGATTAAATACTTGTCACTTAAAAACTCATCACTGACTTTATTTAGAAGTTTTATGAATCATTACTTTGTATTGTTTCCACTGGAAAATATCAAGAATAAATGTATATACATATTAATCAAAATATTAGTCACTGAAGACTCCTATGTTTTTAGTTTGTTTGTTTTCCAGCTTACAAGGGTTGTCTTAAGTGACAAACGTCACTTAACAGTGATATTTTTATCTTAAAAGCTGCGATTCTCTGATACTGTGATTCCTTCCAGTAACTGAATAGGATTGACATTAAAGCATTCCAAATATGTTGATGTGTAGAGCACTGAGTTAGAATTGAGAAGGGAAGGCAAGAATGATTATGGGTCACAACAGAGATGAATACCAGAGGCAGTTAGATAATTTCTTTTTTTGAAATAAAAATAATAATACAAGATTGGAGGAAACCCTTATGTTCTGATTGTGGAGGTACACTCTCCACATTAAACTATCAGCAATCAAGTACTATATAAGCACTGTATTTAAAACTTAAGAACAGATTAAGGTTTTTCAGAGATTTGTTAACTGAGTAGAAATTCTAGGTACAGTACAAAACCTGAACATCTTTTTTTACGCAAATCTTGCTCAGAATTTAAATTTCACATGCAAGTAGGCTAAAATATATGTAAGATTTTTGTCTGACTTTTCAACTACCTTTAACTTGTGAAGTTGCCTGTAAAATTGCAATTTGCATAGTGAAGTGGCCCATGAAACACCATTGCTCTGTCTCTGTGGATCTTCGACACGCTTAGCATCAGTTTCCTGAAATTATACAATTCGAGTCATTCTACACACAAGAGATATAATTTAGAATTATGCAAAAGATTATGAAGGATCTTCTCAATAGAAAAGAGAACAAGGCAAAGGCAGTACAATCATTTCATATATGTTTGGCAGTCTGGTTTACTACTCAGGGTCCTGGAGGCAGTGAATTCAAGTTGTATCATTTGAAGGAGGCACTGATCTTTCTGATCTTAAGTTGGTTAACAAATGGACATAATAAAATGTTGTGAACACTAACAGTCAGAAGAAACAGTTTCATGTAAACATCAGCTCAATTTTCAGTAGCAATCAATATAGAAAATGAAAGTTAATTCCAAAGGAATAGAGAATATTAGCATTATAAATGTACAGTTCATTTAACAATGAATGCATTCTGCATCAGTGGAGAAAGTGGAAGACTAGCATCAACAGCATGATAGTTCATGCTGGTTTGAACAAGAGGTCAAACTATATATTTTCTGATGGAACTGTCTTACGAACTGTTGGAATCCTTCAGAAATCACCTGCAAGACCGGCAGCAGTATTCTGCAGATATAAACAGGCATATAACACAAATGTGCAAATCTGTTAACTATTATCTGCATAATTTACTTTTTTGTGAGCTGCAATCTTTAAGACAATTTTATAATCAATAACATGTAATAATAGAACTATCTATAGAAAAATAAGACAGGACAAAATGTAGACAATGAAATCAAGTGTCCAAGGTCCTGGTAAGCAACAGCAAAGAAATAAAAACAAAACAAATTATCTCTGAATGTGCAAGAGAAGTATTAATTTTTAAGCACATATTTTATCAGACCAAAGATAAAGATGTACCACTTGGGGAACCCTGGATGAATCACTGTTAATGGGAAACTAATAAGGCCACACAGTCTAGGGCCTGCAGGGAAATATTTTGTCTATCAAGATGTTTATGGCCAAATTTATAGTCCAGACTTCAGAAATTGATTGCAGGTCACAGACACTGTAATTTAATAGATGTGTTCCATGTTAGATGATGACTATGAAGTGAGTGTTGTTAAATTATGTGTTTAGACTTTCCATCTTGGGCAATAAGATTTAGAGAAGAACAGAGTCTGAAGGGAATAATAGAACCACTGTAATTATTGTCAGTGAAAAGCACAATGAAGTGATGGCTTTTTAGAGAGCTTGAGACTTACGATATGGTTACAGAAGAAAAAAGTAAAATCAACAAGAAGTTTTACAGGCCCACTAGCATCCTCATATTTGTCTAATAAAAGGGCACTAAGGTTAAACCATCTCGAAGCTGTCTCTTCAATTACTTTAAAAGGCTAAAAGGATGATGATGTTTTAGTAAGGCCTTGTTGCACTGGATAGTCCCTGCAGGTGAAAAAAGATAATCAGACTGACAAAATTCAGTGAATAAACAGTTAGTGCTCTATACTGCATAAGCCAACAGCCTGGGGACAAGGGAGGAATGTCAAGTCCCAGTTTATTATTGCTTCAGTGGTCTTGTTAACTGCTGATTTTTTTCAGTTTCATAACATTGATGATATTTCAGATGTCACTTGAATCTATTACTGCATGCTCAAATCCTCTTTAATGCTTAATTTATTTTTTAATTTGTTACATTTTTTATGACTCAGGTATAATTGTGCTGTTGCTGCTTTAGGAAATAATGAAGCTCTTCACATGCAGTCTTTTAATCCAGTTTAAAATTGTTTACAGCTTTTCCAGTACTGTCCAAGAGAAGAGACTGTGGGTCATCTGCATTTCTTCTAAATAAAAACCAGAGCATTTTCAAATCCAGCAATTCATGATAATTTTTTATGTTACAGGCCCTGAATCATACCTCTGAGTGCCTGCTTTCTTATCTTACACTCATTACTGTATTATTTGTTCATCCTCTTTGAAAATAACAACAAATGTGTTTTCAGACTCTGGCAGGTGCTTCAAAAACTTTAGCAATGTGCATTGCACAGTACATATTAAAAGAAAAAGATAATTTATATAATTCTGATTGTGACGTATAAGTAATTATTTAAGGAGGAGAAAAACACAACAGGAGTTACAATTTTTGGTTAAGTATAGAATCATAGAATGGCTTAGTTTGGAGTGGGCTTGTCTTGGTTTCAGCTGGAAGAGTTGATTTTCTTTTATAGCGTATGATATGGTGCTATGTTTTGGCTTTGGGAGAAAAACAATGTTGATAAGTCACCAGTGTTTTAGATTTTGCTGAGTGGTGCTGTACACAAACAGGGATATTTTAGTCTTTCTGCTTCTCTTACTGTCACACAGAATCACAGAATCACCAAGCTTGGAAAAGACCTACAAGATCACCCAGTCGAACCATCCACCCATAACAATAGTTCTCACTAAACCATGTCCCTCAACACAAATGCCAAATGAAGGAAGAAGAAGGGGGCATTTCAGGGATTCCAAGGGATACTGATGGGCTTTTGGAATAGCTGCTGTAGATACAGGCAACATTAAGCAGCTATCTGTCTTGTCTGGGCTGTCAGAAGATCTGTCTGTTGTGGGGTTACTACAGGTAAAGGAGCAGGAGGTACCCATTGCTACAAAAATGGTGCACAGACGGCAGTACCACACCAACAGGAATTTCTTGCTCCCCATTCACAAGCTGATTTGTCAGCTAGAGAGTCAGGGAGTGATCAGCAGAACACACCACTTAACAGCCCTGTATGGCTGCTGCATAAAGCCAGTGAAGAATGGAGGTTGACGGGAGATTGCCATGGCCTGATTGAGATTACACCCCCACTGAGTGCTGCTGTGCCAGATATGTTAGATCTCCAGTATGAACTGGAGTTAAGAGCAGCCAAATGGTAAGCCACTGATATTGCCAATGCATTCTTCTCCATTCCTTTGGCCACAGAATGTAGGCCACAGTTTGTTTTTATTTGGAGGGGTGTTCAGTACACATGGAACCGTTTGCCCCAGCAGTGAAAACACATCCTGACCATTGGCATGGGCTTATCCAAACCACAACACTACTCTGCCCTTGTGAAGCCCCATCTGGAGTACTGCATCCAGGCCTGGGGCCCCTGGTACAAGTAGGACGAGGAGCTGTTAGAGAGGGTCCAGAGGTGGACCACAAAGATGATCAAGGGGCTGGAGCACCTTCCCTGTGAAGACAGGCTGAGGGAGCTGGGCTTGTTCAGCCTGGAGAAGAGAAGGATGCGGAGTAACCTCACTGCAGCCTTCCAATACCTAAAGGGAGCCTACAAATAGGAGCACAGTGAACTCTTCACGAGGATAGATAATAGCAGAACAAGGGGAAATGGTTTTAAGTTGAGAGAGGGAAGATTTACGTTGGATATCAGGGTGAAGTTCTTTACCAAGAGAGTGGTGAGGCGCTGGAAGAGACTGCCCAAAGAGGCTGTGGGTGCCTCATTCAAGGCTAGGTTGGTTGGGGCCCTGGCCAGGACAAAATACAATTTTTCAGTTAACTTAAATTTCAAACTTTCTAGTATAGAGATTTCCCCAGATTGGAGAAAATATGATGCTAAAGTTGTATTAAATGCATCTATTTTACTGGTATTTTCAGTGCCTTCTTGATTTGAAATCTATCCTAATATGATTTGCTTTTGAATTTGCTAAGTACCTTACATGGATCCCTAGATCCAAGATTATATGACAGGGTTAACGTTGTGCCTGAGCTGACTGAAATTATTTAACAAGTCATATTGCCAGTGGTGTGAAGAACCAAGCGAGTAACAGGAGAAGACACTGCCAAATTTGTCAAGAACGTAGCTGAATAAACACACCAGAGCTGTCCTGGTGTACCTGAAAAATGAATTCAACCTCACACTGCAACTCCTTTTTTTTGTTGTTTTGTTTTGTTTTAATGTATAGGTGTGAAATCCACAAGTCTTCTGAAAGTTTGAGCTTGTGACTCGTGACATTCTGAGGGCTTAATACTACATTCCTGGCAAAGGACTTTACCTTTTACCTCACGCGTAATTTTTTTTTTTTTTTTTTTTTTTTTAGATTCTTTCTAGACAAAAGGACATAGGAAATGGAGCCTTTAGTTTCTTTTAGTTCAAAATATTCTACTATGCTGCATTACCTAAAAGAAGTTTGACAATTACAACCATGATAATTTTTTTAGAATCCAAACTTATTTTTTCCTCTTCTTCTTTATCTTTCTGCCTCATCTACTGTCTCTTTATTGATAACATAAGAATTATGTGGAAATTATAGGCAAAACTCACATTCAGATTTGTCATTTGTATGGCATAGTAATTAAAACAGGTTTTTTGGGTTTTTTTTTTGAAAGTCTCTAAGGTACTAAAAATGAAAACAAAGTTAAAATTTATTGTGGAGTAAAGCTTGAAACAATAGTGCTGTAAGCTGTTTAGCTTGCAAAATTACTGTGAAATAGAATAAATAAATAATGTTCTCGTTTTCTGTTCTTTTATGAACAAATCTAATTTTCATTTATGATTTCCAAGTTAGAAAAAAATGTAGTGAATACAACTAGAGCTATCATTCCTCTTTTTTTTTTTTTTTTTTTTTTTCAGTTGAAATAGTTGAAAAACTAATGCAAGAAGTATTATGAAACTAATTATCCTCAGCACGGAAACAAATTATGTACTCAGATTTTTATTTCCGTGTATATATTCAAAACTCATTCTATCTGTATTTGTGTGATTTTTGGTATTAAAATCATTAAATCATTAATTAAATTAAACTCATAAAATCATAAAGATTGCAACATCTTAACTGTCTCTTATCTAAAAGCTGAAGAGATAAAGAGTTATCCATGACAAATTGCTTTAAAAGCTTCTGCTAATTGAGGTAGTTAATCATACAATTCCCAGGAGGGAATACTAGTCCATTTAAAATAGTGGCCCATCCTTCCTTCTTCCAGACCTTCACAAACCTAGCCATTACATACAAAATAAGAAACAGTTTATAGGTTATGCTCAACTAGAAAAATACAGCATGACTCTCTAACTTAGTAGCAATCAGAGTATCTATGTGTTCAGTGAAGTCATATTTTAGAGTTTCTGCTCCCAGGGTAGCCTATGTCTTTGGATAAAAAGTCTTCACATTTAGAAATACAATAAACAAAATATATGCAGATAAGTGCTTAAACAACTTTTTTAAAGAGTTTGAGTAGGTCTGATACCAGAATTTTTTTGTTCTCCTACCTCTTGAATGCAGGCTTTAAACTCCATGCCACTTTAGTGGTAGATTGTATCTCTTCTTCTCCATATTGAGCTATATTTTTAATTAAATACAGTACCTAATTCATTTCTGAAATGCTATAATTCTTTTGGCATACTGTAGATTTAATCTAATTGCATTCTTAATAAACCAGGTCCCTGACAGAATGCATTTTCCTCAGCCTAGTTTGTTTTTTTCCTATAACTCAGACAGGATATACATAGTCATCTGCTGAGATATAAATGTTATAAAGATGGTCAAATGGCTAGAAGTAATGAACAATGACTTGAATACTGATTTTTAGGCACTTTCAGGGCACGGGACCTGCTGAGCAAAGAGTGCTCATATTTTGTCATATTTAGAGTCTAAATCAATCCTTTAATGAGTGTGCATGCACAGTGATTGGCACTGTAACTATCCTTTATTATATGACCTGTAGTCTTGATGATACAGGTGAGAATATTTTGCATTATTAAGTAGCATGTAGCTATCCATTTATTTCTAAATTCAATATTGAGTAATGTCCCAGTCTTAGCTATGAGAACCTGATCTTTTTATTCCTAGATAAAAGGGACATGAAAGGAAAGAATGGTAAAGAAAAGAACAATTCTAATATGAACATTCTTTAAAGCAATTGAACTAAAAAAAAGAAAGAAAATAGAGACTTAATTAGGAAGTCTTTAGTTACACAATTGTATTAAATTCTTACCATAGTCAGGTCAAAGCAATCGTGAAATAAGATTACTGTGGCTACAAAAAAAACGTTTTGTTTCATTTCCAAAAGTATCTGTTTGCCAGTTTGAAATGTTTTATAGATTGTTTCACAACAGTAAATCAGAAATAAAAAAATAGATAAATATTAAACATGAGAGCTCTACATGGAGTATCGACATTAAGTTAAATAAACACCTCATTCAATTCATTGGCAATATAAGCAATTTTTTTCCAAATTACCTTATCTAACTGGATAGATTTACACCTATTTAAGTTTAAGTTATTTATTGAAAATTATGTCTAACTCATACTAACTTCTGAGCCTTCTCTGGGAATTGTTTGAGGATGCTTTAGTGAGTTAAATTCAAAGATAAGTTGTGAGTTTTAAGTCTTTGTTCTAATTGGGAATAGTCACCACCCTTGATGACAATGAAATTCCAGTAACAAGATATTCTGACTTCAGTTTAGCATGCCATTAGAAATTAGAACAAAACTGTAAAATTTTTTACAACTGTTTTGTCCAGCATTATGTGCAAACTGAGCAGCAAATGCAAGCTTAATATACAGTTACAAAGGTAATATTCAACTGACTACCTATAAAGACTGTTTATCATCCTGTTATCTCCTGATTCTAGCTACATGCATTCCAACTGCAAAGGAAGACCTTGTTTTTCCACATCATAGTTATACTACTAAGATTCATATAAAGAACAATTATATTTCTACACAAAGTAAGGCAGGAATTTTATAGAAACGATGAAAATGGTGGCCTCAAAGACAGAAGTGCAAAAAATGATTGTAAAGAAATTAAATAATTAAAGAAAAGGAGCAAAATGTTAGTTATACACAACTCATCACTCACTTTCTAACTTTTGAAGGCTTAGTTTCAAAGCTAAAATCTTTGAAAGGATAGAATTTGAGAGTTTAAAATTACATGTAGAAATGTAAAAGCATATAGAAATAAAAGTACGTAGGCATATTGTCTGATGTTACAGATTCATATTAAATAGTTTATTTCCTCTGAATAAGTAAAATTTATATGTACTCAAATGAGAACTGACTTACATTACCAAATTCACACATCAAGGTATGCAGTAAATGTATTCTATATGAAAACAATATGTTCTGCAAAAGTTCTCAGCATGAAATATCAGGAATCAGCAAATGAGGCCAGAAAATTATAATCAAAACAATTAATGTACTAGGACATTTTGGGAGAAAAGGAAATACTTTAGTTATATATGAATGAAGATATATCTTCTTGTGAAGCTACTGATAGACATTTGCAGAACACACTAATATGGAGCATTTATTATATATTTCATGTATATTTCGAATCCACTGCATGGTAAAAGATGTAGAAATCTACGTATTTCACATTATGTTTGGTATTTCCTCTATTTGTAGCATTTTCTTAAGCTACCTATGACAAGGAAATAGGATACAAACTTTAGTGACACAATATGTTCATTCTTTAGGAAAATGACAGTTATATAAATCTATTAGCTGAAAAAATATATATATAATTAATGTTTGCCCTAAATCCAGAAAATTTAGTGAATTGCTTTTCAGAAAATTTTCATTTCTTGTTGATAGTAAAAAAAAGTAATTATAATGAATCAGTGTTTGTGAAAAGCAGTATGTTCCTATAATTTATTTTATGACCAATTTGTGAAAATGTATCCAAAATGCCAATCTTAGATTATGCAGTGAGAAATTCAGACTGTATCTTCTTTTCTTGTGTCAAAAGCTCCTCAGGGGCACAATACTAAGCTAGGAATTATGTTTTAAAATAGCTTGAAGAATTTAAGCTTTAACTTCAAAAGAATTATACATAAAGGAGAAAAGATGTCTCATTTCTTTGACTTTTACATTCAAATTAACAGTTCTGGTGACTTCTGGACAATGACACACATGAATGTCATTAGTGGAATCACACTGAAAAGCTTTGTCTTTTACCAAAACTGAAGCACTACCTCAGGGTGTAGGCTTATTTCTGAATTACTGTATTTTAGCTGCTTAGAATCAAACTATTTGTTATTTCAAAGGTGCATTAAATTTCTGAATTAATAAAATAGCTTTATACTCACAGTATTCAAATTTATCCCTAAGCAGGTTTGGGGAAAAACATTGTACAGATTCCTCTACTTTAAATGTAAAACAAAATGAAACAAAACAAAACAGCATGCCATGTCTAAGAAATCAACACTTTGAGAAGTGAAATAATATGACATGAAATTTTTGTAAATTGGGGTTAAGCTAAGGAAAAAATATAAAAATATAAAAATATAAGAATAAAGAGAGATGCAGACAGATATCAAAAGATGCCAAAATACTCAGGCAACAGCATTCTATATATTTTACTTTTTACTTTTGGGAAAGCTAAGAAAGGCCAAAGAAGAAAATTGTCATAATGAAAGTAAGAAGAAGAGGAATCTTGAATGATGAAATACAATACAATAATAATGAAATTGTAGCAATTTTCTGGAGCTTATGAGAGACATTTGGAGTCATTAATATGATAAGTGAAGGTAATGGCAGATCAACATTAATATCAAATAACAATAGAGGGATAGAATATAATTAACCTGGAGTACTATATGCAGTTCTGGGCTCCCTGGTTCAAGAAAGACAAGGATCTCCTGGAGAGAGTCAGAAAGACCCACAAAGATGATAAAGGTCCTTGAGAATCTTTCTTATGTAGAAAGGCTGGGTGACCTGGGTATGTTAAGCCTTGAGAAAAGAAGACTCAGAGCTGATCTTATAAACGTTTGTAAATATCTTAAGTGTGGGGGTCAAAGGGACATGGCCAACCTCTTTTCAGTGGTCTGTGGGGACAGGACAAGGGGAAACGACCATAAGCTGGAGCATAGGAAGTTCTGCAGCAATATGCAAAGGAACCTCTTCATGGTGAGTCCTGTAAAGTCCTCTATGATTTGTTTACAGTATTTTAAAGTACTCATAGTACTGTAAAATGTTAAAATGTGTAAATAATCATAAATCTTACCACTTATATCTATTTGATTATTTCATTTTTACATGCTTGAAATCTTTTACCTTGATCACTTGATTTCAAAATTCAGTAACTTTCTTACACTCTCTAAAAAGCCATTTCATCATGATCTTACCTCAAGTTTTATTGATTTCCATATAAAAGGGATACAGTTTTAATTGTTTTGATGCCTGCTCGTAAAATTTATCTTAATGATACTAAACCAACATCTTAATTGCTACTTCTTTCTTTGTTAACACAGATTTTTTAACTCTGTTTGCTACTTATTCCTTTCTAGTTTCTTTCCCATGTGACAACCATGTATATAAAAAGCACATTTGTGTGCTCAGGGATGCAAACTCTCCTTCTGAAATTTTGAAACTATTGGGTATTAAAATTACAGTGCTGTTAGGAAAAAAACCCAGTTATTAACAGTTTGCTGTTAGGGCAAAAACAGAGGAGAAATTAGCTTTTCTTTGAACATTGTCTGAAAAGAGAGAGTAGTATTTGTAATCAATAGAACATGTGTATGTAAAACACACGTAGTACATTAGGTGTGCATACACATATATAAATTACAATAAATCTGTCTTCACATTCGTAAATCAGATATTCCCTGTGTTTCTTTGGAGTATATTAAAAATACTGCCATATCAAAGTCTGAGGAGGAGGTTCATTTAAACTTTTTTCTTTGTCAGCTTTTAATAGATCTAATTGCCTAATTATCTGCTCCAGTGCTGTGGAGTATAGTAACATTTCTTCTCTCCTCCAGGGAACATGCACAGTCTCTGGGAATTTGCCATCTGCTTCCATTTAGAATCCCTGTGAAATGATCATTTCAGCAAAGAGGGTTACTGACTTTATCTGTCAGTAAGCTTCATTCACAAAAGAATTGACTGTTTTATTATCTTGATTCTTGTTAGATGTTCCAAAGAGTATTCCTATGGGAAGACAACTTTATTATCAGAAATGAAAAGATTTTTTTTTTTAAATTACAATGACCATTGTACCAGCAATGCCAGTACAGGAAGACAGTTGCTTAAGTCCGACATTTCAAAATTATTGTTTTTACTTTGCTGATTCTTGTTTGATCGGTTTATGAATTGTATATTTAGAAATCTGGCAATGATTGTACATAGCAGGCATAAAAACAAAACAAACCAACGAAAACAAAACAACCACTCCTTAGAAAATAAGCATGACTTGTTTCTTCAGTATGAAATTCAAATCCCTTCTGTATCTCACCTCAATAAATGGACTTACTGCTTATTAAATGTAGAGGGCGCTGAGTGCTCTAACAACTCATGTGGTTTGCTGGCTGTTGCATGAGCTAGCATAACAGAAATCAGTGCTAATGCACCATGTCTGTGCTTCTTTGCAGGTATTTCTCTTGTGTTGTCTTGGTCTGGGTAACTTTGGGAAAATGAATTGTTGTGCACATAGTATCTTCCTAAAAGATTAGCACTAGAAACAATGAGAAACACTGTGTGGGAGTGCAGGAAATGAAGGAGACATGGCCAGCCTCTTTTCAGCATCTGTGGAGACAGGACAAGGGGAAATGGCCATAAAACAGAGCATAGCAAGTTCTGCACTAATATGGAAAGGAACTTCTTCATGGTGAGGGTGATGGAGCAGTGGACCAGGCTGCCCAGTGAGGTTGTGGATTCTCCTTCTCTGAATATATTCAAGACTCACCTGGATGCCTACCTGTGCAGCCTGCTGTAGGGGACCTGTTTTGCAGGGGGGTTGGACTCCATGATCACAGTTCTGTGATTCCACGATTCTGTGATTTTAGGCTGCATAAATTCTTTTTCCAACATTACTTCTAGCTGTACATTTTCTCTCTCATTTTGATTTCCTTGAATCCATGTGTTTTTATATCTCACTGATATTGTCCCCCAGTCAGTGAAAGGCAAAGCTCTGAACTTTGGTTTTTCAATGCAGGACCCGTCCAGAACATGTTTTACATGAGAGAACCATCTATCCATGGCCTCTACAGAACAACCAAGATTATTTTGAGAAGTGCTATGCTGTTCTTTTTAGCTAAAGTTATGTTTATGAAGCAAGTTGTAAAACATTGCAAGAAATAGTATTATATATATGTGTGTATATATATGTATATTTATGCAGACAAACAGTTAGATCAAGTTAGTGACAGACCTCATATTTATTAAAAGTTGACCATCCTGTTATACCATATGATCTTTAATAAAGCTTTCCTAAAAATGAAAATAAGTCCTATAAAACAAAACAAACCAAAAACAATCTCTGTGCCTTGCAGGCATTTTTTATAACACCTTACAATATGAACCCCGTGCCAGGAGATTTATTTTAGTTATTATGAAAACTTGAATGGATAATTGTATAACTTAAATAACTCTATGGTAATATAGTAATATGGTAATAACTTAACTTATTACCAAAACTTAAATGTGCATAATTGTATAACTGCAATACCAAACTCCTTTAATACAACATAATTTTAGGTTTTACAAAGCATTCACTAGAATACTTCAAAACTACACAGTCTATATATTTATTACACCACAACATGTCTCTCTCCGCTAATATTAAAACTATAAAATAATCAGTAAATGTAATCGCTTGAAATTGGTGTCCTACTAATATTATGCAGTGTTCACATACAGGACTTCTAATAGTGTATATATAAAAAAATCTGTTTCTAAACTTTTGTTCAGAAAATAGTAAATAATCCTTACCCAAAAGGGGAGAAGCTTTTATCACAAAGCAGGAGCTGATGTTCTGATTACATGCTGCTGTTGCACTATCTTTATGGGATACAAAGAGGGAAAGAGATGGGGGAAATAAAGTTAATTATACATTGCAAGAAAAGAAAAAAACTCTCTGAACCCAAGTTTTGTTGTTAAGCAGCTGTTATCTTCTTCACATCCACCCTTAAAACAGTTGAACCAATACATAAAGCAATTCTGATTCGTTTTTTCCCTTTAAAACATGTTTTTGCCCCCCACCTTGCCCATATTATCACAGAATTATCACAGAATTGTAGGGGTTGGAAGGGACCTCCAGAGATCATCGAGTCCAACCCCCCTGCCAAAGCAGGTTCCCTACACCAGGTCGCACAGGTAGGCATCCAGGCAGGTCTTGGACATCTCCAGAAAAGGAGACTCCACAACCTTCCTGGGCAGCCTGTTCCAGTGCTCCATCACCCTCACTGTAAAGAAGTTCTTGCGCATGTTTGTGCGGAGCTTCCTATGCTGCAGTTTCCGGCCATTTCCCCTTGTCCTGTCTCCACTCACCACTGAAAAGAGTCCGTCCTCGCCATTCTGCCGTAGATACTTATAGACCTGAATCAGGTCCCCTCTCAGTCTTCTTTTCTCAAGGCTGAACAGACCCAGTTCACTCAGCCTTTCTTCATAGGAGAGGTGCTCCAGGCCCTTTACCATCTTTGTGGCCCTCCACTGGACTCTTTCCAAGAGATCCCTGACTTTTTTGTACTGGGGAGCCCAGAACTGGAAGCAGTACTCCAGATAAGGCCTCACCAGGGCAGAGTAGAGGGGGAGGATCACCTCCCTCGACCTGCTGGCCACGCTCTTTTTAATGCATCCCAGGATGCCATTGGCCCTCTTGGCCACAAGGGCACACTGCTGGCTCATGGCCAACCTATCGTCCACCAGGAC
Organism: Lagopus leucura; assembly: GCF_019238085.1. Lineage (NCBI taxonomy): Eukaryota > Metazoa > Chordata > Aves > Galliformes > Phasianidae > Lagopus > Lagopus leucura. The sequence continues at coordinate 75,088,681 of NW_024962263.1, forward strand.
ACCCAGGTCCCTCTCTGCAGAGCTCCCCTCCAGCAGGTCATCCCCCAACCTGTACTGGTGCATGGAATTATTCCTCCCCAGATGCAAGACTCTACACTTGCTTTTGTTAAACCTCATCCGGTTTTTTTCTGCCCAGCTCTCCAGCCTGTTCAGGTCTCGCTGAATGGCAGCACAGCCTTCAGGCATGTCAGTCAATCCTCCCAACTTCGTATCATCAGCAAACTTGCTGAGGGTGGCCATTATCCCCTCATCAAGGTAATTGATGAAGATGTTGAACAAGACCAGACCCAGCACAGACCCCTGAGGAACACCGCTAATTACAGGCCTCCAACCGGACTCTGCACCACCACCACCAACCCTCTGCACTCTGCCAGTCAGCCAGTTTTCAACCCACCTCACTGTCCCCTCATCTATCCCACACTTCCTCAGCTTTGTTATAAGGATGTCATGGGGGACAGTATCAAATGCCTTGCTGAAATCAAGGTAGACTACATCCACTGCTCTCCCCCCATCCACCCAGCCAGAGACAACATCATAGAAGACTACCAGGTTGGTAAAGCACGACTTCCCCCTGGTGAACCCATGCTGACTACTCTTGATAACCTCCTTTTCTTCCAGTTGTCTGGAGATGACATCCAGCACAAGCTGTTCCATCACCTTTCCAGGGAAGGAAACCTAAACTATGAAACTACTCAGGTTTCATAGTTGCACATCACCAACATACTCAAACAGATTGTAAGAAATACCCTGAAATGAAATTGTGAAACACTCAGCTTTAGACACCCCCATCCACTTCTTCACTTAAATCCTAATTTCCATAATTCCTTTAGGTGTCTCTCTCCCCAGGCTCTAATTTGATTTTATAGGTTACATTGCATTCTCTCATTTTTGCCTGAAGTTATTTTGTTGACTTCCTTACACGAAGTCAAAGTGTTCCCTGTATTTAGGAATGATTATAGCGCTTGGATTAGAATTACCCAAGTTTGACATATCACCATTTCCTTTTATGAATACCTTAAAATTACTTACACAATTCACTTTATGATCCCAGTTCTGCCTTGTACTTTACAAGCATGTTTTTTTCACAGCAAGAATTGGACTGCATTTTTCCTTCCATCACAGCCATATCTACCCCAGCTCTATAAGTATTAAAATATACTGTGAGATTAACAAGAACATGCCTTTTATTTACCATCAAAGTTTAATTCCTTGTCACTGATTCCCCCTAGAAGATTTGTGGTCACAACTCAGTAAATGTTTTGAAACTGAAACTTTCATTTCATTTTCAGCATTTCTGTGGAAAAAAGACATATTTTTGTGCTTTGTCCTTATTGCAACTTTTTGTTACATCCTTTTCATTCCATCTGTATGGGAAAACAAGAAAACTGTTCATAGCAGAAGCTGTGGAGCAAGATAAACAGCATGAGAACCAAGGACACCTCTAGAAGAAGAAAGAACGTCTCATGGCTCTGATTGGATAAGTGCCGGCATGAACAGTTGGAAAGTGTTTTGTAGAATGCTCTGTTGACATGTAAAGGTGGATGGGAAAGTTGTGGGGGTGAATGGGAAAGCTAGAAAAAGAAAACTTGTGAAGGTATATAAGTGATGTGAGAACTTGTAATAAACTACTTGGATCATTCACATCTGAGTCCGTGCATCAGAGGCTGCACATCTATATTGTGTTCTTTTTATTGAAGATTGATAGACTAAATTCAAAAGCTGTAAATGAATAAAATATTTTTTCTTTCACAATCAAAACAGAAAAGCAGTGCTTAAAGCAGGGGTTAATATTTCAAAGCCTTAAGAAGCTCCAGTTGGTCTTTCTGAATCTATAAATAACTATTTCTTTCTGGAGAGCAACACGACTTAAACATGAGAGTTTCTTAAGCAGGAGGGTTTCTTCTTTGCTCCTTCTCTGTTTCACGTACAGTCTACACTGTTCGGATTTTTAAAGGAGCTCCCCTGGGAGATGAGAAACGTGGTTTGCATCTAAGCGTCCTATTTACACGGGACATGTGCAATCTGCTGTGAGTTCCGAGTTCCTCTAAGAGATTAGTGTCATCTTATGGTAGTGTAGCTAAGGTGATAACTGCAACAGCAGGGTGGAACTTGAGACCATTTTAACAAGTTCAAAGACAACAGCACAAGTCTATGCATAATTATATTTAGCAGCAAACTTGGCAACCACTCATTTCATGAATCACTGTAGTGCTGTTATTTTTCTATGCACTCTTCACTTTAAATCTTTGTTTTACAAAGATATGCCATGTTTTGCCATTAGTTTGAAGCTCTACTGCCACCAGTTTGATTTCAAGAACTTCAAAGAACTGGTCAGTTAAATGAAATTTTCAAATTCTTGAAATGTTTTCTTTTTGGTAATTGTTTTTGTTCTTTTTTTTCCTCATATCTTACAAGTCTTGATGCTTTATTTGTGTATTTATCCACCATGCTCATAGGACCAGAGAGACAGGGAGGGAGATCGTCTGTATGGTTGGCAGAGATAATTGTGTAAGAAGCAGATCCAGGAGGAACTGGAAGTACAGTAAGAATAAAGAGTGCCCGTAAAAGAAAATTTGTAACGTAAGGGATCCAAGCTACTGTTACTTATCATCAAAATGTTCAGGAGAGATAATTTAATCTGAAGAGCAGGCAGGTGCTGGAAAGTGAAGCACATTCAGGCTGTTCTTTCTATTATAGATTAAGCATTTTGTGTATATTAGAAGAAAATACGTCGTGCCAGATCCAACACTGTGAGATAAATGAGGCTGCTTCAGCTCCGTGTCCCCAGAAATGACCAATACAGAGTCTGAGCAAACCCACATATGCAATGCATACACATGCATGGCCAAACACAGAGATCACAGAAGTAAATGCACAGATGTTGTGGTTTCACACCAGTAAGCCACTAGGCTGCACAATATAAATCTCCCACTCCCTCTCCTCAAAAGAACAGAGGGAGAAATATAATGAAAAAGGCTTCAAGGGCTGAGATGAGGACAGGGCAATAACTCATTAATTAACATCATGAGCAAAACAGATTCAGTATAGGGAAATTAATATCATTTATGGCCTATTATTAACAGACTGGTGCACTGAGACATTACAAGCAAACAAACACCTTCCCCTCCTATTCAACATCTTCTACAGGAGGAATTGAGAATAAAGATTGCAGTCAGTCCATAATACTTTTCCTCTGCTGCTCATTCATCTTCACTCTTTATTTCTATTCCAGCTTATGTTCTCTTTCATGGGATTCCACTCTTCCTGAGTTGATCCTGTGTAGGCTTTGCACAGGCTGCAGTTCTTCAAGGATTATTCCAATATAGGGCCCATCCTCCAGCATGGAACATCAAGGGCAGCAGCTCCCTCAGACCTCCTGCTCCATCACAGGCTCCTCTCTGTGGGCTGTAGCTCCAGCCTGGGGCGTGCTTCTGAATGGGTTCTCCATGGGATGCAGCCTCCTTCAGGCCACATCCACTAGCTGCAGTATGAGGTAATCCATGGGCCGTAGCATGGATATCTGCCACGATAGCCAGTGGGCTGCCTGCTCTACCATGATCCTCTCCACAGTATGCAGGGGAACTTCTGCTCCAGAATCTGGAGCACCTCTTCCACTCCTGAGACATTGGTGTCAGGATTATTTATCTCAATTTTTTTCATTCCACTCTCCCAACTGCTTTATGCAGCGTTTTTTCCCTTTTTTAAATCTGCTCTCACATAGGCACAAACAGCATCTCTTATTGCATCTACTTTGAGCAGAAGTAAGTACTTTTCAGAGCAGGCTGAAACTGGCTGTTACCTAACTTGGGGTATCTTCTGGACTCATTTCACAGATACCATCCGTGTATTCTCTCCATTACCTAAACTTTGCTACATAAGCCCTATTCAACAGATTACGGACATCAGCAACCTTGTTCTGCTTGCCCCACAGTCTGTTTCAGATAGAGGTTCATTAGTGGGAAAATATACATATATTATTACATATTTTAATAATTATATATTTTAATAATTTATAATCTTATTATATACATGAGATTTAATAAATGCTAACAACACCTTTACCTATGAGGCCTTGATGCCACAGCCCCACTTCAGTTACAAGTGCAAACTCTCTTACACATGCACATACATAAAGTTGCCTGAGACATTGATGCTCCCATAGCCATTCCCCCTGTGCTTTCACTCTTAGGGATACATAAATGCTCCCACATCCACAAATAAGCCTTAGTGGAACACTGTTAATTTTTTTCCTAGTAGCTGACATAGTACTGCATTTTTAATATTCACTGAAAATAATGTTGATACCAGACTGATGCTTTAGTTATTACTTAGCAGTACTTACACCAAGCCAAGGACTTTTCATCAGGGCAGGTGACCCAAACTGGCCAAAGGTATATTCCATACTGTATGGCATCATATGGAACAATAAAAGCTGGGGAAAGTTGTTTGAGAGTGGCTGGCATGGGTCAGGTGGTGGCAAGAAATTGCACTGCACATCATTTCTTTTGTCTGTTCTTTTTGTTCATTCATAGAATCATAGAATCATAGAATGTCCTGTGTTGAAAAGGACCATAATGATTTCAATCATTAAATCAAAAGTTTCAATCTCCCTGCTATGTGCAGGGTTGCCAACCGCTAGACCAGGCTGCCCAGAGCCACATCAAGCCTGCCTCCAGGGATGGGCCATCCACAACCTCCTTGGGCAGCCTGTGCCAGTGTGACAACACCTTCTGCATGACTTCCCTTCCATCCAGTGTGTTGACTGCATTGCTCAGCCTGGTGTCATCTGCAAACTTGCTGAGGGTGCATTCGATGCCATCATCCACGATGAAGATGTTGAAGAGCACCAGTCCTAAGACCTACCCCTTAGGAACACCGCTTGTGACTGGCCTCCACCCTGATACAGAACGACTGATCTCAAATGATTTTATTTTTGTGGGGCTTTTTTCATATTTTTTCCCCTCTTTCCTATTAAAATATCCTTAAGTAAACCATGAATTTTTGCACTTTTCGTTATTTGCCCCTGTTCTACTTGGGGTTGGTAATGAGTAAAATTACAGTGAGTATGGCTTACAAATCAGTGTACAGTGCTGGTAAACTAATGTCACACATTTGGCAGAGAAGTCTGGTTGTTTTCCACCTCGAATAGAGCTACAGACCCACCAGTCTGTTCACCCATCATGGGGTCCGAACTTCCACAATAGACTTCCATGCTTCTAATTCCAGATTTTAATCCATTATCTTTTCAGGTCTGAAAATAAGAAATATTGAAGGTACTGCGCCTGAATATTGCAGAAATTCTGAATGTTCAAGGGGAAAATTTTATTCTTTCCAAATTCTAAAATTAGAAACCCTAGCAGCCTCAGTGGTCTTACCAGTTATTTGATCTGCCTTAAAGGAAACTAAGTACTGGTCCACCTGGCATCTAAAGGTCTAAAGAAATTTTTCCAGCATAGGTATTGATATCAGTTGTGGACCCATCCTTGAAAAGGTATAATTAATTTGTATGTTTGAAAGAGTTTGAAAATAAAGAATTAAGAGAATTAAATCTGAAATGAAGTCAGTAAGATTTCTACATTTTTTCATATGTTATATGCATTTAATTGGAAAGTCTTTTGTCTGTTACTAAATCATCAAATGCTAAGTTTACAGTAGTGCATGTCACCTACTATATATGCTTAAATTTTAAGGTAAATACACTACAATTAAACTAATTTTTTTTTTTCAGTTGTAATTCTGGAAAACTGTAACCTATTATTTATATTTTTGTGAAAAAAATGCCATATGGTAAGGTACTTCAACATTTATTCTAAACATATATTTGTGAAATAATGATATAACTCTTAACATATAATCCCCATAGCTGATATATTTGCTGGAAAAAACTATACATTTACAACCATTTCTGGGTGGTTTCCAACAAGTCCTAATAAAATATTTTGATTTATAGCCTTTCTTCATTTAACAGCCTGTTATGAAAAGCTCAATTTCATAAAAAAAAAAAAGCCTAAACTTTATGCTTTTTCCATTTTATGATATTATAGAACACTATGTGATTTCCAGCAGGACCAAATAAGCCATCTCAACATATATATGTATTTTTTTTTCCTCCAGTTAATCAAAATTTCTTTCATATTAGCAGCATTCTTGTAATTCAGTGGTAGACTTGTCTGTTCAAAGAAGTGATATAATCAGTGCCACATGGAAATCATTATCAAGTTTTACCCAGAGCATGATTGTCTCTCACCATTCACTTGTATGCATTGATCAAAATCAGTTTCTCCTCATTCCAGTATGTTTCACCTCTACTTTGGGAAGTGCAGAAAAGATTTGGTATTTTAATAGAAAAAATAGAGGCATTAAAACCTATAAAGTAAATACTAGCCAAGATATTTAGTTCTAATATCAGCATTATCTGAAAAAGGGAGCAAAGAGACAGTAGTCATCTCTGTATTTGTAAGGAAATATCCAGCCCACGAGCTATTGAATTCTTCTGCCTAAGGTTAATGTAATGCCTACAACAATTCCTTAAGTGGTCTGAAATTCACTCTCCTAAAGTTCAAGGTCCTGACTCCATTCCATTCGGGTCCATATTCCTCAAGATCACCAACTCAACCAGGTTGCTGCAATCCTGGTTGGATTGGCTGCTTCCAGTCTCAACCCCTTTTATGATCTCCTCTTGGTGAGCACCAGGTCCAGCAACATTTCACCTTTGGTTGATCTGTCCAATACCTGAACCAGAAAGTTATCATCAATGGGCTCCAAGTGTTCAACTGTATAGCTTGCAGCTCGCTGTGTTATTTTCCCAGCAGATATCTCAGTGGATGAAATCCCCCAGCAGGATATTTATGACATGATTCACAAAATCAAGTTCAGCCATGTGAATGTTCTGTTAAACTGCACAATATGTCCCCCGTCTCTGACAAAATCTTTCTCATGCATTTCTGCTTTTCTAAAAATAGTCTGAACAATCAAAGAAATCTGAAGTCATATGTCTCTCAAAAAATATACATATTTTAGTTCGTATGCCTGAACATTTCTGAAGACTTTTACATTCCACAGTAGGTTGGAAAGCAGTGAATACATATGTTGTTTCAGCAAAAATAACTTATCAGTAGGCATGATTTTCACTTATTTTGGACAAAGACAGTTAAGAATTTCATAACATTATTATATACAAAGACTGTTTTAATGTATTTGTTTTACAGTCTATTTACTTCCTCTGTCATCCCTGTTCAAAAAATTCCATGTTATATCTGAACTTCATTACAAAGGGTACTCTATATGTATTGCATAGGTGCTCCTTGCTGTTCTTCCTGAAAACAGAACATAGCTTCTAGGGTTGTATTGTTTAAGTGGTTGACAATTGAACATAACTGTTTTTATTACCTGGGACTGTCTGTTATTTGGTCTCATACCAACACATTCAAGAAAGCTGCTATCATATTTTGCTCTTACTTTTGGATGACACCATTCCACCATCTAGTACAATTTACCATTTCACCAAAACTATAATCTATAAATGTAGAAGTGAATCACATTTATATCAGTTACCATTTTGATCATATTTTAGCCTACAAAATGACTGTGACTTGAGAAAGAAAAGGTAAAAAAGGAAATCCTCTAATTTCTAACAAAATCATCAAATCAAGCAAAAAGCTCTCAAAGATATTGAAAATGAAAAGGCTAGTGGCAGAGGGGGTAGGAGGTAGCATGTGAAAAAAAAAAACAAAACAACATTCTAACAAGTGTTACTTGGGCTAGATAAGCCAATTAACATTCTCAGTATTCATTGAGTTATATTTCTTTAGAAAAGGAAAAATGAAGGTCTTTATGTCAAATTGGATAAAAAAAATTTCTTTTAAAAGACAAGAAGTGAGGAGTTATATGTCACCAAAAACATTCTGAATTTGTTCAGTCCTTGTCCTGTTCAAGGAATCTTTTTGTGTAAGCTGTCTAACAGCTAAGTCCAAAGAACCTTAATGTCAAGAAGATCTGTTACTATCTTATGAAAAAGACATTATGCCAGCCACGCTGAAAGAAAAAGGTTAATAAGTTAGAATGGGAAAATATAGTTCAGTTGAAAGGGACCTTCAAACATCAACTAGCTGTACTTTCAATTTGGTCTAGCTTTCCTTTAGACAAAAGAATTTTATGACAAATTACGCGTTTGAAATAATCTTTTTGATACATGGGAATTCCTAGAATCAAGGGCAGCTGACACTTTCCATCAGAGCTAGATGAGTCCACATATATATTGCACATCTCACTGGATTATTCATACATAAAAATATGACCTAAATCAGAACTCTTGAAATACATTTTATTACTCCTTGCCAACCTTTATATACATATAACTTCTTGGCTGTAGAAAAGAAATATTTCAGTTCAAAAACAGTTAAATTAGAAACCCATACAAACTACATTTATTCATCATAGCTGTATAGCTAGCCATATTATTTTTCATTCGTTACTGAAAATGTAGGTTTTCAGGAGGAGATACAATGAGAACGGTAAAAAAAAAATACTTTTTCTGTTCTTGGTGTTTTGTTTCATTTTGTTTGCTTGCTTTAAATGTAAAATTCTCTCACTATTTTCCCCAAATCAGTGAACTACATTTAACACATATTTACACACTCAATCTTGTACACTGAATTCAGGAAACTTTAATTGTTGCTGTACTTTGATGAATTCAGATTTTTTCTTTGTTCTTTGACAATATCTGTAAGAAATAAAGCCTTTGAGAGCAAGGAGTTGATAATGCATGTAATTATTACCATTACATAACTGTCATACCAAGGAAAAAAAAAAAAAATCTTTTCTTCTGCTTGATTTACTATGTATTTCTTTTATATACCACCAACATGCAGCTGTGAAGTTCAGATTTCAAAGTAAGCTCTTTATTTTGTGATGAACCACTGTTTCAAGGTATGCAAACGCAATGCAGTATTGTTAAGTGCAATCTGAGAGTCGGATCTTCTGGGAAAGGAATTTCCTATTGCTTTAAGATACTTAAGAGGAGCACTGATTGTAGCTTTGTTGGTAGAATAGAGTAATAGTGTGTAGAAATTTACATTATTGGTTTAGATATGGCCAGCGTTTTTACCCTGTCTGCTTCCCTTGCTCTCTATTTCTCTTGAGGGCCCAGGGCCCTTCATGATCCTTGTGCAAACATGCTCATTTGCCCTCAGGTTTCTCTTAGAGTAGAGCTACTTCCTCCCAAAGCAAAATCCTGTCAGATTTGACATGTTAACTTCTTTATTAATTTCTTTACATTGTGTTCCAAATGGACAGTATGAATGTGTCATGCATGAGTTCTTCCAGCTGGCACAGTCCTCTACCACTGTCTGAACAGTATTTGCACCCCCACATACATCGCTGTGACCTCGTGTTGTGCCTCAAGGCAACGCATGTTGCCAATACCTTCTGATCAAAGGCATTGCTCTTTCATTATGTCAGCTGATTTGAACTGTAAAAAACACATGAAAAGCACGTCTCAATTCAAATGCCAATGGCTTTGTATTATCCATGAGTTCACTGCTGACTGGACTAAAAGGGGAATATAAAAGAGTAACCACATCTGGCCACACAACGAGCTCCTACTTCAATAACGCTTTCCTTGTGTTAGATCTACAGGCACCATATGGGAATAGGCGTATGCAACTTGATCACATAGTTATGCTAAGGATCTTTCTAACACAAACTTAAGGTACTGCCCATGATCCAGAATAGATGTGATGTCACTGTTTCTAAAATCAGAGAGACAAAAAGGGCTTAAGTAATTTTTTTAATGTTGTCATGAAGGAAATGAACTTTTCATGAAGTTCTCTCTTTTGTCTGAATAAAGAGTAATGAATCTCTTCCTCTATCCAGCACTTCACTTTATTAGTCAAGATACATAAATTAATGTAGGTGGCATCATTCTTTAATCCCCATTTCACATCAGACCACACAAAAATGACTATTCTGAAAAATATTGATGTTATGTAATACTTCATAGCTGCAATATCATTATGACATAAATATTTTAAAAGGGGAAGTAATCATAAACACTTCAGATTTGGATTCTGAGTGAAAACAGAGCCACACATTGTAGGTTGCTCCAAAAGTAACATCTCCTATTAATTTCCATGGAAAGTACAACAGATACAAAAGAGCACAATAACTCTATTTGAGAAAGCAAATTCTCAGCTGCAAAACACTTTTTCAACATAGCTCTCACCATTAGCTATGCATTTTTGCCATTAATGAACAAGAGCCTGCATGCCATGCTTATAAAAAGCTGTACCAGAAATGCAGTCACCACTGTTGAAATACACCACTCAACTCCCCACTGTACTAACATCCACTCTTTGATCTCCATAAATGTTCAAATAGCATCAATGATTGTCAAAAGGTGCATTTTTTTCCACTTGGAGGAATTTGGTTTCACACCTTTGTTTCATTCATACTTCAATGTCAGATGCCATTTTGTCAGAATGCTCCTCTGCTTCTATGTGTCAGACAGCAAGAAAATATAATGGCATACTGGTGGGAAAGTTCATTCTCTCCACCTCTGATGCTGTGGGCGTACATAATAAAATAGACAGCATTACTTTTGGAGCAGTCCTCGTAGATTTATAACTAAAAGTCTTTTTGACTATTTATTGTAAAATCTGATTCTAATAATTTATTTTTTCCTGCCAAAAATATAAAAACAAATCAGGTAGAGAATTCTAACAGTTGGTAGCACAATCTCTTAGGGAATTAAAGTTTTAAATAGTTTAATACTTTTCTGTGCAGGAGAAATGTAAGCACAAGTGTGGCTGTGAGGGAGAAAAAAGTGAAAAATGTCTGCTGAATTGTAAGGTAATTTTTTCAAAAGATTTTTAGTGAGTAAAAAAGGAGATCTAACTCTTCCAAGACTTTTGGTAATTTATGTGTTTTAAAGATATTTGTGGAAAGTCCTGAGTTTTCACTTCAGATGCTGGTGTGGCAAGCTCTTCCGTATCACTCCAGATAGTATGAGTGTAAGCAGCAGCTGATAGCCAGCTTATGCCCAGCAAGTTTTTCTGAGCTGTGGATGTAAAGGAACATTTGTGTTCAAAGGCTGAACTACTCATTCTGTCAATGATGCTACTGCAGTTACAAATTTTCATGTTTTGTCTGAAGACATAGCAAGGTTTAATAGCAAGGATATAGTCTATCTATCTTCTCCAAATTATATAAAAGCACCACTGTAAACACTGCTTTTTATATCAGCCTTTTCATGATGAACAAGAACCTTCAAAAGCAGCTGCAGGCTCACTTCTGCTTTTCCTCCCTGTGAGGATACGCAGCACAATAGACTAATTTAGACATGACTCAGTCGTTGTACACTGAACACAAACTACATTTAATTCCATAATACACAGTAATAAAACAGATGAATAATGTACAAAGTCTTCTCAACTGCATTATCTCATTAGATGAGTGCTTGTAAAATGCTGCTGGGTTTATCTCTTGCTTTTTAAGTTAATTTGAAGAACCTACATTTTCATGTCTCTATTTGTGTGAAAATACTCTTTTTAACAACACAAAGTATGACTAAAGTGTGAAAATAGATTCCTCCCTGTGCCAAAACAAAACAAAACAAAACAAAAGATTATCTAAAAATAAAAAACTTTAGTTTTTGGGAAAAAAAAAATCCTATCATCCTCTTTAATAAAAAATGACCCAGAAGGAATTAAGTCCAAAATATTTTCAAAGTCTGGATGCTTACAAGTGATTCTTAATGATGTTGAACAAATTCAGGCATCTAAATTTTCACATATTCTCATCAATCACCAAATGAAACCATATTTATAAAAATAAAAATGTCATTACAAAATTTCAAATGTATCAGTGAACACTATCTAGCACCCCAATTTTACAGTTTAAATAGAGAAAATTGGACATAAATGGACACATTTGTAGTTTTGGTCATATATTATCACCTTGATTAGCATGCCACAACATGTAGAAAATGGAAGATCAAGGTTGTTTTAGGGAGAGCTTCTACATTCAAAAACAGTTTGAATTGGTCAGAGAGAAAGCTATGGATGACAGCAATAATCCACTGATATGTAGATCATATGGTTTAAAGAGTTTATTCTTGCAAAGAGAGATTGATCGTATATTTGAACAGGTCTATGAGATGTGTGGAGTGAAAAAAAAACCTTAGCCTTACTAAAGTATTCTGTCATTATACAGACATTAGTGACTCTCTTCTTGTTTATATTAGCTGCAGGTGAATAACCTACCAGACCTTCTCAAAGTGTTTTTCTTTTCAACAAGGATAATATATATAACATGAATGGAATAAATCGAACTTTGCATTAGTAAAATTGATCCACCAGACTGCAGTAACATATAGGTGCAGGAAATATTGTAGTGTGAAAAAGTTTATTGATGTTTTAAATTTTAAGTTATATTTATTAATGTTAAACATATAATTCATGAATATGACTGTTTCTAGATGTCTGTAAAAGACAAACATTTCAATGCAAACTAATTTCTATCTCAGAACTAAATACTACCAACTGTTAAGTCTTCTCCATGGTTTACTTGTTTCAGATATAAAGAGTAAAATATCACCCTAACTGTGTGGAATTAGGATCTCATATAACTTATTTAAAGATCATAAACAAATGAAAGAAAAAAACACAATGTTTCTAATTAGGACACAATGGAATTGACTTTACCAAAAGTGCAAGATAGGACTCAAGATGAGTTATACTAAATTATTTTCCCTTTTTTCCCTTTTGCACACAGAAAGTTTTTATCAGCTGTGAGAGATGAAACAAAGTAAGGGAATCATTTCCTATGTTACTTTGTGTTTCCTACATCAATTTATAATTATTTGAATATTTGAAGCTAAAATATTGTCTTTTTACTTCACACAGATGTTCTGAATACTTCTGTAAACAATTTTGCCCAGATTTAGCAAAGAACTTTTAGTGTCTTCTATCAGCATTCTGACTAAATGACTCAGCTATTTTGAATTTTGCTTTAGGATTGCAAGATTTATTTCAGAATGAATATCTTTACAGGCTACACTTCTTTTGATTCAAAATCTGAGGCTTGGGATTAATTAGTTTCTCTTCAGAATAATGATATATTTCCTCACTAGGTCTATTTGTTTCTAAATGCTGTTCTGTAACCGTACTTACTATAATACTTTGGGGAAAATCACTGTAACAACTCTATAAAACATTATACCAACTCACTTTTATTTATTTAAAGACTGTACTTCTACCTGTGTTAGTGCTCTTTGTTATACAGATGACTGGACACTTTTAGGGTCTGGCTTATTTTCAATTTTCTTTATGCTATTGATGTCAGAAATATTATTAAGCTTGATTCACAGGTGATATTTGTATTGGTTAAAATGTCAAAGTCTAACTGTATTGTTCACCAATCTCCCTGTCATTTGATATGTACATCTCCAGATGTATCATTCAAACAGATATACCTGCCACATTAATAATTAGCTGCTAGAGAAAACAGATTGTTTAATCAGCTTTTGAGTTGTTCACACTGCTTTCTATCATTTGTTCATTGACAAAAAAATTAGTCTGCACAGACACATGTCAGATTCAAATTGGATGGCTGTACAAAATTTTTTGAGCTACACTTGGCCTTAACATAAAAATACGAATGTTGCATCTAAAAAAAAAAAAAAAAAAAAAATTAAAAAAAAAAAAGAGAGAGAGAGAAAAAGAAAGAGGGAAAAGAAAAATAAAATTGATCTTTTTAGAAAAGTGCCCAGAAAAGTGCCCAGCAACCCAAGAGTGTCAATGGAGATGTGGACCCTTTTCTTTTCACATAAACATGAATGGAATACTATAAAATGGATTCTTATGATGTCAAAGTATAAGAATTCACTTTCTGGATCAGATTTTGTTTTCTTGCAATTTGATCTGGATCAGTGAAACATTGATATATTTCTCCTTTTTTAATAATTTCCTCAGATTACATATTTTCCGTGCTGTAGACTTCTCAAGGTACTCATTTTGCAACATACTGAAAATACTGAGATTCTCAAGAAAAAAAATCTGAAAAAATGCATTACTGTTGCTAACTCAATTGTGAAATTAAAATATAAATTCTTTTGAATATTTATGATACCTCACTACACAATAAAATAATTACACTTTTTTATTTGTATTTTTGTGAATTACTTTTACCTTAAAAGTAGCCCCGTACAAAGGATGGAATGACCAAGCCATGAACATTTCTGCCGTGAAGAAGGACAAAGTATTTGCTTCCTCTAGACAGCAGAAAACTCACTCTGTACATTCCATTGAATGAGATTTACTTTTTTTCATGACTAGTTATTTATAACATTTTGAAGTTAATCTTCCTCACTGAACTAAGCTTGAAACTTCAGATCTTCAAACTTCTTTTAGCTGTCACTTAATTGTGAGTAATAGAAAATAGCTGGAATGCTCTTCTCCTTAACTAGTTTTGTTCATGCCAGATGGTTGATTTTTTCTCAACTTATCATAAAATCACCAAACTGGTCAAAGGGATACTCCATACCATCTGGCATCATGCTCAGCAGTAACTGGAGTGAAGAAGGAGAAATATTCGGAGTGATGGCATCTGTCTTCCCAAGAAATGACTACATGGGACAAGACCTGCTTTCCTAGAAGTCGCTGAAAATCTGTATGCCAACAGGCAGTAGCAAACTCTTTCTTTTGCTGTGCTTGAAGCTTTTTCTTCTTTTTTTTTTTTTTTTTTTTTTTTTTGCTTTACATTGTGGACTTTCTCTCAACTCACAACTTTTCACACCTTTACCTTTCCAGTTGTCTCCTGCTTCCTCTCACTTGGAGAGAGTGAGCAAATGGCTATGTGTGCTTAGCTGTGAGCCAGGGTTAAACCAGAAGAGCTCTGTCTTTTGGTGGAAAGGATAACTCTGGTAATAAGGCAGACTGCTGAATTTTAAATTTTAGAGACTATGGGTACAAAAAAAAAAAAGCATGGCTTTCATACAGAAGCATAACAGAGGAAGACCTGGAATTTTTACTGCTGCCCTCACAGAAAGTAGCAACTGTCTTTAACAGTGGTACTCATAACCTCAATTACTTCTGTCACTGTAAATGGTGACTTCTCTAGCCCTTGTCTGATATTGTCCTTGCACTACATTGCAATGCTACTTCCTATCTTTTTAAGTTCTTTAAATGATGTCTGATCTCTGACAGCACAGAAAATGGCTTGTCTTTTTTATTCTTTTCTCATTCCTCTCTGCTATTTTTGTGGCCAATAAACTTGCTTTCATTTTACCATACCTCTTCTTCATACTTCTTCAGGATTTGTTCATCCACAGCAGTGAGTAACATACTATTTTTTCTCCTGGGTCCTTTTTGGCTTTCTTTTGATGATCTGTTTTGATGCAAGTGCAGCACAGAAACATTAAAGAAGTTCTGCTGCTGCTTATAATTTCCAAAAAGACTGTGGAGGTTTCATACTGTTCCCTTGTTAAACTCCACAAGAAAGCCCTCTCACTCCCTTACTACCAGAGTAGAGAGGAATAAAGTTGGACTAAAAAGAGCGCAAGCGTCAGGAACAGGGAGATCATGCACATCATGAGCAAAACAGACTCAGACTAAGGAGATAAATGTTATTTATTGCCTGCTACCAACATCTTGAGCCAGTGAAAACATCATCCACCATCTTCTACCTGCTCTCCTGCTACCTGCTCTCCCTGAGCAGCATAAGTAAAGAGGATTGCAACCCCTCTACAGGCTTTTTCTTTTGCTACTCCTTCATAGTCACTCTCTTTCCCTGCTCCAGCATGGGATCTCTCCCATAGGATTTTCAAACTGATTCTACATGGGCTTCTCACAGACTGCAGTTCTTAAAACATTGCTACAGTATGGGCCTGTACCACATGATCCATTCTTCAGGACAGAATTGTTGCAGCACAAGTTCCCCATGGATGAGAGCTCCTCCAGACCTCCTGCTCCTTTGCAGGCTCCCTTCCTTACACTACAACTTTGGCCCAGGGCCTCCTCCTCAGGGGATTCTCCATGGCCTGCAGCCTCAGGCCACATCCTCCTTCTCCACCATGGTTCCTACTATAGGCTGCATGTGCAGATGTGCTCTGCGGTGCTCATGGACAGCAGGGAACTTCTGATCTGATGCTTGGAGCACCACCACCTCCCTAAATCTCTTCACTGATCTTCGTGTCAGTGGGGATAAATTCTTTCTACATTTGCTCACTCCTCTCTCCCAGTTGCTGTTGTGCAGTATTTTTTCACATTGTCTCAGATGCGTTCTGAGGTGTGACCAGCATTGCTCATGGCTTAGCTCTGGCCAGTGCCAGGTCCCTTTTGGGGACGGCTGCAACTGGCTCTAATCCAACACGGGGGTTATCCTGGACTCTTCTTACAGAGGCCACCCCTGCAGCTTCCTGCCATCTAACAAAACCTTGCCACTATGTAAGCCCTGAGTTACTTTACTTATTTTTATTTCATTAACAACAGCAGCTATCCTCTTACAGTCAGTTCAAGTCTTACAGCCCCGACATGCCTTCACAGACACCTGTGAATTCTTGCAAGTTTTCCCTACTGACATGACTTTTGTATTTCCTGATTCTCTTGCAACTTCTTTTCCTGTATTGCTGTTCACCATTCTTCACCTGTCAGGGCTCTCCTGTTATATAATCTAGAAACGACCTTTTTTTTAATCCTCTGAAATCTAGTAGTGGTTTGAATGACTTGAATTTGTTCTCTTGAAATATTTGCTTATTTAATTTAAGCTCTATTTTCTATCACCTTCAAGAAATTTTCACTTTCTGTTCTTTCATCACTTGCTCTTAAGCCAAGAAGACATTATGAATGTTCTACTGATTGCATCTCTGCTTTTTAGAAAATTTAAAACATCGTTGGCATTTTCTCCTCTGCTTAGTATTATTACAATTTGGCTTTCTATTCTTCTCCACAGCTAACAGAGAACTTTGAAAACATTGTGAAAAGGAAAGTAAAATTACCTATTAACAACAAAGAAAGCACCAACTATTATTGTATTTGATTTACAAACAAAAAGACAAACCTTTGGTTTATCAGCAAACAATGCTTACATACAACTTATGTTTTCACTAGTAACCATACATACGTATGTGCATTTACATACATAATTTCATTAAAATGGAAACAACATCCCCTTTAAAGAAGTTTTCTAAAATTTTCTTTAAACCTTAGGCAGTCACTTACTGAAAACACGATACAATCACTGTGTATTATCTGCTCATTAGTCTGAATGGCTCTTATTTTGTGATTCGTTCATCCTGACACTGTCTTCACCTCTTCTAAGGTGTCCTGGTTTCAGCTGAGACAGCATTAACAGCACACTGATGATGTTTTTACTGTTGCTGAGTGATGGGAACACATCTGAGGCTAAGTCAGGCTGCTGGGTGGGGAAGAGTGCCTGCTATGATAAGGGGCAAAGCCAGGACAGGTGGTCTGAGTTAGACAAAGGGTTATTCCATACAAGGAGACATCAGAAAGTCACAGAGCTATGGGGAGCCAGGTAGAGGACAGCTGTTCTAGGTTTAGCTGGGTGTTGTTTGGTGGTTAGGTGAGTGAGGAATTGCAGGGTGGATATACACTCTTATATATTGTTATCACATTTTTGTTTATATTTACTTTCTCCTAGATTTTATCTTTTATATGACTGCCAGTATGCAATGATATGTATCCTGAATTACGTTAAACTTTTATCTGCTGTAGGGAGTGAAATTCCAAAAAAGGGCTGGCTTCGCTCCAAACCAGAAGCACTTTTAAAATATCATAATTCAGAAAAGATTTTCTGGATAGTTTGACTCCCCTGTAACTCAGTTTCACTGATATCAGTGAGAAAATGCTTACACACTGATTTTTCTAATGAAATGTGCTAGGTCTTATTTTGTTATATTAAACTTTATTTCCAGTTAAATTTTGTAGAAAGTAAAGCTTTGTTTTCTCAATTTGTTCCAGCTATATTTTTTAGGTAAATATAAGCATCCATGTTGCTTAAATGCATAGAACTATGCATCTTCTAAGTTAAGAGCAATAATAGGCAAAGAGGGATAAAAAATAAATTCATCTTCATGATTGAACAACGTACCATGACTCCACTTTTCCCTTCAACATTAAAATAAATTTTCTACAAAAAGCATATGTAAGTGTTCCATACTGCCCTGAAATCTAGAATAGATAAATAAAACCCTGCTTTAATATTTTTGAAGTCTCTTTTTGCTTACAAAGGAAAGACGTGTGTAAAGTATCAACAATTTACTGTTTTGCATTTACTTTGTGTGTTTGTGATTAGCAAACTCTTATTTGTTTGGATGTTCTAAGTACATTATATTCACTTCAGATATCTACATGATTCTGCAAGAGTAATAAGCATATAAGTGATTATTTTCTGTAGTGGAAAGAGACATCAGACCTTGCTGAATTGGTAGAGTACAAGTAATCAACTTGACTGCAGAAGGTCACAAAAGTAGCAAAGCCTATCAGGTGGTGGGAGATTTTTTTTAAGTTTGTACACTTCCTGCCTATGTGCCCCTAATGACAGCGAGGTCTTTTCTGTAAGATTAAATTTATGCATAGCTTCACCTCTTATTGACATATAAAACGCCCAGATATGGGAAGAACTGACCCCTAAAAAAAACTATTTGTTTTAATTTTAGTCAAGGCATTTATATTCATTTCCATAAGAAAGGATTATTTAACTGAGGTTAATTTGAAAGAAAATGAACTTGTTGCCATAACTTTTTTCCTTCTTGTGAAGGTTGAATTCTTCATATTATGTTCTAGTTGTTTCTTCCGATCACTCCATGCCAGCAGAAGGATCCCCATATCCCTCTATGTAACTTCATAATCACATCATAATATTATCTTTATGTCTGCACTTTCATACGATAAAGTGAATATCTTCATTTCATGTCCCTAAACTAGTCTGCTTTCTTATCAGAATGCATAGATCAGATGCTAAGTTCAAGGCCAGTATTGGTTATATTTCAAAAGATAAAATATATCTCTGACCAGCTGTACGTTATGATTTGAACACTGTAGTAAATAAGTCATTTCAGCATGGTTAATAGAATGCTTAAACTGCAAATTCAGGGTGGATGGTGGAATTACTAATAGAACTTTCAGGCTTTATAAATTACAGCAGAGAAAACACAACAAAATTTTCATTATGGTATACATCACAGATATTTTCATTATTTTAAGTGGAAGGACAGATCATATTTTGTATTTCTAAGTGCTGGCTCAGACTATCACCTGAAAGGTACTACCTCATTACCTCAAAGTCAGATAATGCAGTTTGTTATTTACTGACAAACATACAGCATTTTGTGATAAACAATGTGGGTTTTTTTGGTAACTTTATTCATGAAAAAAGCAATAAGAAAAATGTTAAAAATTTTAGTCTGCCCTTTCCTTTTACTATTATTTTTTCTTGTATGCTACATTATGCCCAATTTCTAGAAGAAAAATTAAAATAATATATATATATTAAATAAAGGATGTTAAAATCAAATATCCAATTATATAAATCTGCTCTTAAAAAAGAAATTTTTTAGTGTTCATTTTTATTTTTTTCTCAGTAAATGTCAACATTTCAAAAAGCACATATACAGCATTTTACTTTAAAATGAAATTGAATTCGTTCAGGTATAACATTCCTAATTTTACTGACATGAGGAAGTGAAGCACTTTTTCTCCTTCACACACTTCACATTCTTTAAATCTTTCTTTCTTAATGCTTGAAAAGGCCTGGATGCAGAACTCCAGATGGGGCCTCATGAAGGTGAAGAAGGGGGATACAAACACTTCCCTCACCCTGCTGGCCACCCTTCTTTTCATACAGCCCAGAATACGACTGGCCTTTTGGGTTGCAAGTGCACAAGTACTACCCTTACCTTTTAAATGTTTTTCTGAGTCCAACAATAACTGACAACAGTCTTTCATATGCAGAGAGGCTCGGCTGCACTATTTGTTGCACAACAATCTCCACTAACTTTTACAATTATTGATAGTCATGGAGCATAACCTCAGCCAGGAAAATCACCACTTAGCCATCAGAAATTGTGAAATATAAGCAAAACAATCTCTTGCTAGGGCAAGCCCAGAGAAATCTGAAGTTCATGCTATGGGAGGTTATTGCATTACTTCTGCTGTTGTACTAGTGATGCCAAATAATATTTAGCAAGCTATACCAAAAACACTATTTTTAGATTGTTTATAATGCTTGATCTAGCCTGCTTACCATAAGGGCCACCTTGAATATCCAGGCTGCACTGATTACACAGAACATATCTGTCATGGTTTTAAAGATTACTTATCCTTTGATTTACAGCTGGGTGGGGCAATCCTAAGCACAAATATATTCCGGGCAGATAGAATGGATTGAGAAGTCCAATCTTCTCAATTGATTGGAAGAAGGATTTCAGTGTTGGCTGATGTGTGTTTGCAGCCCAGAAGCCAATCATATCAAAAGAAGCATTACAGTAGATTGTGGGAGATTATTCTGCTCTTGTGAGACTCTATCTAGAGTACTTCAGGAAGGGTACAAACCTGTTTGGAGTGGGTCCAGAGGATGATCAGAGGGCTGGAGCACTTTTCATATGGAAAGAAGCTCAGAGTTGATGTTGTTCATTATGGGGAAAAAAAACATCCTTTGAAGAGTCCTTATAGTGTCCTGCCAGTAGTGAAAAGGGGCCTACAAAGAAGCTGAAGAGAGACTCTACCAAGGAACATAGTGACAAGAGATAAAGACTTTAAAAGAGAATAGATTTAGATTAGAAAGAACAGGAGTAGCACACCTACCTTGATATAAACAGATTTTACAACAAATATGCTGACTATAGATGAAATATACAGAGATAGCCATTTAATCATTCGAATACTTTAAGAAGAGGTAGAAATCTCTTTGTGAGTAAGCCTGGTACAAAGCTGATTGCTATTTTAAGGTTTAACTTTTATTTCAACAACAACAAAAAAAATTAGTGTGGCATTTCTTTTGAAAAAGAAAGCACTGCAGACACATGCAGGAAAAAAAAAAAGATTAAAAAAAAAGAAACTAACTGAAGCAATGGAAGATTTGACATAAAAATGAAGCTTTTATGTTGTGGAAGAGAATGAATAGGATAAATGAAAGTGAGCTAATTACACTTTATGTAAAAGAAAGAAAAAAAGGAAACAAAACAAAGAACTGTTGTTGATGATGCAATTAATACTAGGCTTTATTTGCACAGAAAGTTAAAACAAAATCAGATTCTAAGTCCTGATAGTCATATAATGCCAAAGTAGAAAAAATAAAAATACAGAGATTAGAAAGAAACAAAGGAAAGATGCCTGTAGGATTACCATAGAATCACAGAATGGCCCAGGTTGGAAGGGACCTCAAAGATCATTGCCATTCATAAGACATCTTGGTTAATATTTTGTTTCTTCAAACTTCATAGTCTTTTTAAGGCAACTCCTACCTGTGATATACATGTCCTCTATTTTCATGTTTATAAGTGATTGATATAATTTATTCCTTTGTATGTGCACTGTGTTCCAACATTGTCCAGTGTTACCATCATGCACAGAATGTAACTATTATGTTGAAAAGTCCATTTTTGAAAGACTTCTATTCACTTGCATTACTGCCAAATGGCTTGCACACAACAGGAGAGAGCATTATACAGAAAATAGAGAAGAAGTTATAATGCTGTTAATTTTTATTTTTTAATAAAATTTCACTTTTGATTATTCAAACAAGGTCAGTCAAAATTGATTATTAGTTACAGATAAATTTTTCCTGCAGTATATTTTGTTTCAAGTCCTTGATATCAGAACATATTAAATTTTTTCAGACATTAATTACGCCAAGTATTTGGTGGAAAAAATATTAGTCTTGTTGTTGATGGGGAAAAAAAAGAGAGGTTGAAGAATTCAAGTCTATGAATAAATTGTATTTTTTTCTTTTAAAGCTTGTGTTGCTCTACATTGTAATATTTATCATACAGACATCAAATTATACCAGAGAAGAAAAGAGAGGTTTCAGAATTATCAATATCTCATACTTGGTAAGTTATTGATAGCACTGCAAACTCCCGAACTGGGAAAAACAGTTTTTGGTCACAAAAAAAGTTGAGTATCTAATGCATTAAATATAGCTGAAAATAGCAGATAGGTGCAGGTTAATGAAGAAAGAGCAAAGCATGTGGAAAGATGTAACAATGGCTCCAAGTGGCTAGGACAATGAAAAATATGTCATTACCTATTGAAAATGATGCATCACAGCTCTCCAGCCAGAGAGAAGAAAGAAATCCTCACCTTGACAATGATTCTGTTTCTGGGCAAAGAACTCATGAGACTTGTATCTTGTAATATTTGTGAATGAAACACAGGGTGAATGTAACACAGGTTAGGTACGAGAATCTGGGAGAGAAAACTTTTAATAACAATGTTTAAGTGACCTGTTTTTTTATTTCTAAGTATTTTACTCTGTGAGTTTTAACATCATCATAACTGGTAACAATGTGTTATATGGCAATATAGTGCATCGTATTTTAGGCCAACAAAATAGCATATTGCATTCTTAATTTCAGACTTCATTTTCTTGTTTGCTTTCTGAAGCCTTTGCAATTAGTACCACTTAGCACTGAAAATTTACAATAAAGATCTGATGGATTACAGCGTATTTAGAATCATAGAATGATAGAATCACTCAGGTTGGAAAAGACCTTAAAGATCATTGACTCCAACCATGACCTAACCATATTACCCTAACTAACAAACCTCTGCTAAATCATGTCCCTGAAAACCACATCCAAATGGATTTTAAACACATCCAGGGATGGTGACTCAACCACCTAAATATTATATTTAGGGGAGACTAAATATAACCAATAAAAAGGAAACCAATAGAAAGGATAGAGCCAGTAGCTCAATTTTTCAAAGACTATGTTTTTAAGTAGATGTCTTGTGAACTTGATATTCTGGATAATTATTGTCAGGAAAAAATATACATATATATCATTCATAAAATGATCAGAATCTGATTTTCATTAAGATGTCAAGAATAGCCCAGTAGTTGTTGGACTATCAAAATCACTAAAGTAAGTTCATCATGTGTATTTAAGTCTCTGCAGAAACTGTTTTCATTTACAGGCAGAATGAGTAGCAGTAAAAACTTGTTTCAAGAAGAATGATAAATGCTTCACCAGAGGCAACATTGGTCTATTTCTGATGACCTGAATGACTACAGGAATATGGGCAGCCATGAGATTCTGGTGGTTAGCTTTTAAGATTTAACATCTTCTTACATCCTGATTTTGCATCACTTACAACATTAGCCTTTAAATTTATCAACTATTCAGGCTTCTCTCTAAAAGCATATAATGAGGCAAGTATATAATTAATTATTTATCCCATATTTTTTTTGTTGAAGATATCAAGCCTAACAACTCAGATTAAGTGGCACTTATGTTAGAAAGTGTGAATTCGAATTTTCTTCTAAATTTCATCTTCTAAATTCAATACACAAGATGCAATCTACTGAATATCTATATTTACAAGACTTCTATGTTGACGTGAAAAAGTCAACAAGGCTTAACAAAAATTGCAGGAAGAACCTGAGCCAGTGACATTTTATTTTTCCTTTCTCAGCTTAATACTAGACATTTCTTTTTAAACCCTGGCTCAAACACAAATGTACAAATAGCAAAACTGTTTCAACAACTCATAATACATTTAAAATTCAATAACTCTTTCTTGGCGATGTTTTAGTTAATATTTGACCAATCTGTAATATTAAAGCAGTTGGAGTATTTCTTTTTACATGTGTGGCCTGAAAAAAGTTGCATACTGTTGGTGTTGATCACTCTATTAAGCTTAAAAATAGTGTACATCAAATATTTACTCCTATTCTAATAAACAATTTAAGAATTTCACTCTTAGCCCTAGAAATGTACATCACCAGAAATACAAGAACAATCCTCAATGTATTTTAAGTAGATGGTCTTTTTTTTTTAATTATCTTAACTGATTATATATAACTTTTTATCATGTGATCTAATACCAACCTGTGTTCTAAGCATAGATTTACTCTTACTGCACCCAAAGCAAAGGGAAAGATTCTTGCTCATATTTCACAGACTAATATTTGTTCCAGAGC
The DNA here is from genome assembly GCF_019238085.1 of Lagopus leucura. NCBI lineage: Eukaryota > Metazoa > Chordata > Aves > Galliformes > Phasianidae > Lagopus > Lagopus leucura. The sequence continues at coordinate 75,112,843 of NW_024962263.1, forward strand.
AAAAAATAAATAAATAAACAACAGAATCACAGAATGATTAATGTATTTGTGGATCATCTAGTCTAACGCATTTAATACAGCACACTGCTCAAGGCTGTACCCAATGGGTTTTGAATTTTTCCCAAGGACGGACATTTCACAGCCTCTCCTGGACAACCTGTCCCAGAGTTAGACCACTGATGCACTTTTAAAAAAGGGAAAAGACAAAGAAAAAATGAAGAAACTTATGCTTGAGTAGAATTTCCTGTACCTCTATTTGAGTCCATTGCTTTATGTCTTGGGTTCCTCCTTCAAAAGTCTGTCTTTGCCTTTATTTTTACTCCCTTCCATCAGCTGTTTATGCACAAGATTCCTCTTCTCCAGCTAAACAATCTCAGATCTCTTAGTCCATAGGAGTACTGACTGGCCTCCAGTTGGACTTTATACTACTGAACATGATTCCTTGCATACAGCAGTTCAGCCAGTTCCACCTCAATGTCCACTTACTTGTCTATGAAAATAGTATAGGAGACAGTGTTGAAAGCCTTGCCAAATTCAAAATAAACAATATCCACTGTTTTCATTTCATCATAAAGCCATTAATCTCATTATAGAAGGCTGCCAAATTGTTCAGGCATGATTTCCCCTGTGTAAGTCCATGCTGTCTACTCAGTTGTCTACTTGTCCTTAGTATGGTGTTGAGTATTATTTGCTCCATCACCTACACAGGATCTGAGGTAGATTTCACAGTCTTACTAGCCTGTAGTTCCCTGAATCCTTATCTTTGTCGTAGATAAGGTTGAGGTTTGCTTTCTTTCAGTGTGAGTTGTCATATACTTCTGGCACATTTTAAAACTCTTCTGTTGAACCCTGGATGCCCTTATACAGCATGCACATCTCTTTTCAGCTAGTACAGCTTGGTGCATGATGTATATGTTACACATTTGTCTCAGAATCACTTATGTGGATCACAGGTTCTCTAAATATTAATACAGATTCTCAATATGCTTATATCCATGCCCAGAAACTACGAGCTTCTCACCTGTCAACTGACTCAGACTTTGCATCTTTCCAGATACAGGTATCTTACTCCTCAGTTAGTTGCCTTTGATGTTTGCTAGCAAATTAAACATATGTATATTTGCACATACTATTAAATTCACTGGAGAAGTATAGTCATTCCCAAGGAATCCCATTTGCTGACTGTATAACCAAGATGTTATAATTGCAATATAATCAAAAGAGTAAGGCAAAGCTGTATAACCAAGATGTTATAATTGCAATATAATCAAAAGAGTAAGGCAAACAAGGATCACAAAAGAGAATAAGTAGAAGAGCTTACCCTTGGGTTGAGCTCACTAGAAGATATCAAAGAGGAGGATCTCCAGAAGAGATCCTTCCCCTCTGGTAGCCAGCTCTTAAATAGGTCCAGGAGGGGTGGAGCCTGGCTCCACCCCTTCCAGTAGCACAGGTGAATTGCCTTCACCTGTGCTCCTCTGGCTGACTCATGGCTCACCTCAGGTGATCAATCAGAGGTTCAGGCCGTGACTCAGCAGTTCCCATACAGCTGACATTAGATCTCTTTTACTTCCACATACATCCTGTTCCCTTCTAATGCTGTCATCCAGACCTGCAAGTCCTGTGACCTATGGATTCCCCTACTTGCTGACAATTGTATCTTTCAACACACATATACATTGATGAGCTAATCCCTCCAGTTGCTACCATGTTTTGCATTAGGAAATTCTGGTTCTTTCTTGATGCCAATAAAAAGGCACAAAACTTGCAAGGAATTTAACTGTTTATTAATAACTTGAAAAGGTTATAGCTAGTTTTAAAATCTTACATCCATTCTGATATTGGGAACATCAAGATTAAATAAAACTCTGATAAGGGCCCAGCATGCTGATCAAATCACACCTGTGGTGAGATTAGCCCACTTCCAAATTCTCTAGTATTTTGATGAGGCCTTGATCACAATATAGATTTATCACTTACAGACAACAATCAGATCTAGAACATAGTCATAACTTTCAACAGACCCTTGGCCAATACTAACATTTCTATTTCATTGAAAAATTAGTGGTCATGAAAAGGTGCATATAGTATTTCAAGTGGATAAGAAAATACCCTATTTGTATGGTTATATGCACATTCTGTATACACAGTCTAATTGTGAATTGTGTATACATCAGTTATAATACTGATTAAACATGCCTTGATTGAGTGGCAGTGACAAGATGTTCATATATATTTTGTCGACCCTGCCCATGGCAGGAGGGTTGAAATTAGATGATCTTTGATGTCCTTTTCAACCCATTCTATGATTCCATGATCTACGTAGGTAGTGCGATCGAGTGTACCCTCAGCAAGTTTTCTGATGGCACTAAGCTGAGTGGTACAGTTGATATAAAGGAAGGAAGGGATGCCATGCAAAGGGATGTGCATAAGCATTAAGACCTGCCCTGTGGAAAAGAACTTGTGAGTTCTGACTGATGAAATGCTTGGCATGAGACTGTGTTTTTCAGCCTGTAAGGCCAGCTTTATCCTGAGCTACATCAAAAGAAAAGTAGACAGCAGGTCAAGGAAGATGATTGTTGTACTCTGCCCACATGAGGCCTCATCTGGAGTACTGCATCCTGGCATGGGGCCCCAAGCACATGAAAAATGTAGAGCCATTGGAGAGGGCTGGAGTACCTCCCTATGAAGACAGTCTGAGGCAGCTAGGCTTTAGTAAAGGAAATGTTGAAAAGCTCTACTGAAGTCTATGAACCAGATTAATCATTTTCATTGCAGCTTTATTATTTGCTTCTCCAAAGAAGTGTGCTTCAGAAATCTTATGACTGACTGCAAAGGCTAGTTTGTCAGTGATAGCACAGAGGAAGAAGGCATGAGAAACCAATCCTCTCTTCCATATCCCCTAGGCAGAATGAGGCATCAAAAAATCACAGTAAAGTGCAAACTGATTATTATGGAGTAAATTGTGTATATTCTTTTCAGAGCAGAGAAAACTCCTGAGTCATTCATTAACTGAATACAGAAAACTTTGTTTAGTTTGATATATACAGTAATTAAAATTGGAATGACAGCAGAACTTACCCCACTGAATATCACTGTTAGTATCTTTTTTTTTTTTTTTCCACAATAGAAGATACAATATCAGCTAGTCCAGTCCCCCAAATCCTTGCCACAGCCTGAAATTTCATCTTTCTGGCTCTTTCTTTTATTTTTTAATATTTATTTTCATAATTTATTTTTTCTATCTTGCACATTTAACTCACTTGTGCACAGTTAGGATCTGTCTTTTAAACTACAGAAGTGTATTTCTCAACATTAGTCATGACACTAAAAATGATGAAAGAAGGGAAAGACGTTATTTATGCTAATATAATAAAACATTAAAAATATATTTTAAAAGTGTAAAATCAAGTATTTTTACAATTTCGACTAAAGATTATCTTTTTTTTTCTTTTCTCTTCTTTCTCTTTTTTTTTTTTTTTTTTTTTTTCAGTAGCCATAATTCCAAGGATAGTGTCCAGTGGTGAAAATTTTATGATTGTATATAACAAAATAAAAACAGGACACTGCAAAATGCCCTTCTCAAATACTTTAACTGACTTACACTATATTACTTAATTACTTCATCTCTGATTACAAGTGATGTTTTTGAACACCTATAGGCTGAAAAAGATGAATAAACAGGCAAATTCCCAAGCTTTTACTGATGCTTAATTGACATAAGATATAAATGTGTTGTGTATAAACTATTAATTCTGAGTTTTTCATTAAATTCTATTAAAAGCTTAAAAGAGAAATGAAGTAATAAATGAAGCATTGGACAAAATTCCATTAAAATCAAAGAGAGAAAAATGGATTTATTACTGGTAAGCATTACTACCTAGTGCCAGTTGGAAGATAACGTGAAGGTGGTGGCACTACTCTGAAGGAGTATTTAAAATCTAATTTTTTTTTAGGATGTGACAAGACAAAGGAAAAAAAAAATAGTTTTTATACATGGTTAATTCTAAATTCTCCTAGTCATTTTATATAACAAATCTGCCAAAGGAAAATAATATTATTTTGTTAATTATTTTGAGGTCAGAGAAATGGCAGCATACCAAAATTTAGAACTGAGGGAAGGTAGCAAGTGAAATCTTGATAAGAAGTCCAAATTATGAAAATTTTCTGCCAGAACTAATGTTGAATTCTTGATCATCTGCACAGTAGGAAAAGATAATGAAATAAATATTCATGGAATGGTATTCAGGCTAAAAAAAAAAAACAAAAAAAAACAAAAAAACAACAACAAAAAAAAACAAAGATAGACAAATCCAGTTTTCCTTCTTATGCTGTTCTTTCTAGTGTAGTTAATCAAATGGACTGTCAAAGTGACCACATCTTACTTCCCATTTCATTTATTTTTCTTGGCATTTCCATTTAACTTTGAGCTAAGAATATTTCCTAGAGCTGAACAAACTTAGTTCCCTTTAATATTCAGACAACTGTGTTTTCTCTACAGATAGAAAATAATCTTCAGTAATCTCACTAATGGCTAAGGTTTAGCTCTTAAGAATACATTTATTAATGATCCTAGCTTCTGTGCACAAGAAGATAATAGGAAATACATTGTGTTACCTCAGTCCTATAAATGAAGATTTGTGTCTCCTGGATAAAGGTTACACTGTCTTTGTAACTAGTTCATGAAGCTATCACAAATTCAAGTAAGAAAATACAAACATAATTATAAATGATTTGTGTTACTTGTTCACTTATTGCAATTTTTTTGTCTTGAGTACAAATTATTTTGTTATTCATCATACTCTATTAACTGAAATTTTATACATATATTTCTATATATTTCACATGCACAGCTGCTCTGTATTTTAAAAATATAAATAATTAATGACAGAAGCAATAAAAATATGTAAATGAGAAGTAATTTTAGTATGGAAATTTAACCTCAACATCTGCCTAAGAACTCATTTACTGTCTTAGCTTCTTCAAACCTTGGGAAAATTTGTTCGTGAGCTCAACTCATGAATCACGTCAGTACATATGCATGTATATGCATATATATATATATCCAAATACAACCTGGAAACGTGTGATTTTTTTTTCTTTATGTAAAAACAGTGTTGGCAAGGCAGAGCAGTGTCCATTTGTGTTAACAAGATGAGAAAGAGTAACAGCAGGAAATTAAGAACAGAATTTTAGAATTTTCTTACACTGCTGTAAGACCAGAAAACTAATTACTCAAAGTTATTGTGGTTTAACCTGGCAGGCAACTGAGAACCATGCAACCATTCTCTCATTCCCCCCCAAATGAGATGAGAGAGAAAACTGGAAACAGATTAAAACTCGTGGGTGAAGGTAAACGCTATTTACTAAGATGAAAAAGGAAAGTAAAGGTAAAAATACAATAATTGTATGTGTTTATGCATGTGCATATGTATATAGAATCATAGAATCATAGAATCACTAAGGTTGGAAAAGACCTAAAAGATCACCCAGTCCAACCGTTCACCTATTCCCAATAGCTCCTACTAAACCATGTCCTTCAACACAACATCCAGTCTTTCCTTGAACACCCCCAGGGTCAGTGACTCCACCACCTCCCTGGGCAGTCCATTCCAGTGCCTGACCACCCTTTCTGAAAAGTAATACTTCCTCATGTCCAGCCTGAATCTCCCCTGCCGTAGCTTGAAACCATTCCCCCTGGTCCTATCACTAATGACACGAGAGAAGAGGCCAACCCCCACCTCACTACAACCATCCTTCAGGAAGTTATAGAGAGCAATAAGGTCTCCCCTGAGCCTCCTCTTCTCCAGGCTGAACATTCCCAGCTCCTTCAGCCTCTCCTCATATGGCCTGTGTTCCAGACCCCTCACCAGCTTTGTTGCCCTTCTTTGAACACGTTCCAGGGCCTCAATGTCTTTCTTGCAGTGAGGGGCCCAAAACTGGACACAGTACTCGAGGTGCGGCCTCACGAGTGCTGAATATAATATATATATATATGTATATATGTATATATATATATAATATATACATGAACATACATACACAATCATCCACTGACCTACACCCTGCCAGAAACTTATCACCTTCTAACTAACACCTAGACACTCAAAATTCTTGTCCTCAGTATTCTTTTGAGGGGTCTTTTAATTTGTTTTCCTTCTCTTTTTGTGAATTAAGCAGTCAAAATAACCTTTTAATACAGTTCCACATAAGGTGGAATTTTTTTACAATTAGTATCATTTACTCTATTTTAAAAACTGACAGATATCTGTTATACCAAAAGGTTAGAAAATTTCTCCTGAAAAATTGAGATGTTAATATAAGATAACCAATAGGAGTTTCTGCTTTTCAAATTGACTCAGAAACAGTAGTTACAATCCAGTAAGTATGATTTGCTAGTAGAAGGCCACAGATTCTACGCTAACCTGACAGCACATTGCCTTGATCTGAGCTGATTTGGACTTGTTCTGATAGATTGAATCAGGAAACGTATTGCCTTATTTGTTTTCAGCTTGGTTTAGTTTATGGAATGTAAAGGATGAAGAACAAGCACTTTCTGACTTCCTGGATTGTGCTTGGTATGTCTTAAAAATCTGCAGTGCAAGGCTGTCACCATGACAACCACTTGAAGGCTGATATCAGAAAATATGATATCTGATCCTCTAACTGGTTAGTCTTGCTTTGCTGTTAACCATCCTACCCTTCCTGCAAGAAAGTTTTGACTACAAACTTATTTTTGAGCAACTTCTTGTTGTGAACTCACCTGTTAACTAAATAGGGACAATTCACTTGCAAATCTAGCAGGCACAAGAAGATGCCTGAGAGATTCTGGGGTCGTCTTGTTTGTGTTCTTCATTTTCTTAGTCATCACTGCTGTTTGCTGGTTTGAGAATACTGGATGGATACTCAACTGGATGAGTGTGCTCACTTCTCCATCCTTTCTGTGGGTGACATTGGATCTCTTCGAAAAAGGCCTTCAAAATAGAACCATGATTTTTTCCTATCCATTTTTCTGACTTGCTTTTTTATCAATTTTTCTAAGTTTTCTCTTTTTGCTTTTTCTCTTGTAAAATTAGGAAGTAATTGCAAGACCTATTTCAGCTTCTTAAAAGACATATCTCGTCCAGTTAAGTCATAGGGTTGTTAAGTAGTCAGAGGCTTATTTTGATTCCTTAAAGTAGAATAGTTCAGCTGCATAGCTTAAGATAGATTCTATGTATTAGGATATCAAGATTAATTGTAGTTTAGATTCTTATTAAAATCAATATCAATGATTTTATGCTGACCTCTGTATATCATAATCTATTGGGGGATATTCACAAATCTGGGCACCCCTTTTCTTTCCTTCTGGGCTGAATGTGGCATAGAAACAGTAGAATGAGCTCTTTGACAGTAAAAAGTGGTTTTACTGATAACAGAGCAGAAAAGAAAATAGAGAGATTATAAAGGGACTGCACTAGGAACGCTTGAAAAAAGACGCAAGATTGACCAGAAAAAAAGCACCACACTCTTCCTCGTTCAAGATTCATGATTCTAATGACTCTGAACTTTGACCATGTTAGAGATGTTATTGGTGAAAACTATCATCTGTAGGAACTGATTTTTTGTAGAGAAATATGTATGGAAATATGAAGGAAAGAATTACGAGCAAGAAAACGTGCAGTTTCATCATTAAACCAGTTAAGGAGAATAAAGAAGAATCATGGAATTGTTGACATCAGAAGTGATCTCTGGAGGGACCTTATCCCCTGAAACCAGAAAGCTGCTTGAAAAGGCTTACATAGATGAACAGACTTAGGTTCTCTATACTTGCAATCACCTCCTCTTGAGCTCCTTGTGGAGTGAGCAATGAAGTTCCTTCCTTGGAATTCCTAAATGAATGCTGCATAAGGCTCTAACACCAACATTTAAGAATCATAGTACAGTCAAGCATAGGTAAGTATTATATATAAATAAGAAAGCATTTACACATCAAGCAGTCAAGGCATTTTAGGAAAACAGCAGCCAACCTGCAAAGTGGATAATCAGTGATATAAATGATATAGACTTTTCAAGACGATGGACTAAAAATGTACTTCTTCTTCTTTTATTTGTGATGCTTGGGAGTTTCATTTTTAAATGTCTGAGACTCCTTAAAAGCAAAATATTATAATTATTTTCAGTTCTTCAAATTTCCAGAATTTCCAGTGGATAAAATCATTAAAATATGATCTATAAGAAATGAAACAGTATCAAATTGTTGTGTTTTCTCCATTTTCTAGGGAACTTAATTTCAAACAATCATCTGTATGTAACCTGCAGGAAGAGATTTTCCTCACTTGAAGTCTAAATCACATACTGGAGCTCTTGGGCTTGGTTGTTTATTTATATAGATTTCTACTCATTAATATTTTAAGTAAGTAAAAGATACTAGTGATGTGGCATAATTTAATAGTCCTTATTCTGTACAGCTCTATGTTAAAAGTGAAATGAACATCAGCTTATGTTCAAAGCAAGAAAAATACCAGTGTGTATATTATTAAAATATTCTGATACATCTTATGCCACTACTGATAGAATCATGCTGCTCGCACATTTAAAATGAGCCATCAGTCACACATGAAGACAATAACAAGCACTTTGCTGACAGTTTTCTGACCCAGATAAACTTAAAATCAAATATTGGAATACACAGTGGAAAAAATAGCTGATCTGATCACTACATGGATTACCATAATGCCTAATACATTGACTAATGTGTAATGGTGTCTCGCTCCAATTTATAGGAGGGAGAGGAGGTTCTTTTATTATCTATATACCCGGCGTGAGATTAAGAAGCAACGGTTCAATGGGGAAGGGGAGAACGGACACTATTATGAATTAGGGTAATGGGGGAAGGGAAGGAGGGCGATAGAAAAGATAGAAAAGAAATAGCAAGGAGTCTTTATAGGCAGCAAGAGGGACATAGTCACCACCATGGATCCAGCGTGTTTCGTAGTTCAGTCTTTGATCTTCAGTAGCGGTGGGTTGTCAGGCAGAGTTGTCCTGCTGCCAATGACGAAGAGAAGCACGACGAGAGACGGCTATGGTGATGATGGCCCCTTTTCAATGGTTTCAAAGTGGTGAAGTCAGCTATCTTTGGAGTGACAGCTCAAATCCAAAATGGTCGAGTCAGCTCTCCTTTGAGTGGCAGCTTCTGGCTCTGGGATCTCAGCAGAAACTCCTTTGTTCCCATCTTCCGGGCCTTGCCAGCAGATAAGAGGGAGCAGGGGTACCCATCTGCATCCTGTTTCTCACAGGACACGATGGTATCATTCCCCAGTTTTCCCACACCTAGCTGGAGCTGTTTTGTCACAGGCCAGATCTTCCGCCAGTAAACACTCCTGAGCATTCTCATCCGCTCTTCTACAGAGCAAGCAGCTCTGGGGGAAGGGGCTTTCAAATGTTCCCAAGGCGATATCCATTGTCACACGGTTAGCACCCATTAGTTGCCTCCTCAACAAATCACTCAGAGTCTTATCACAAGAAATACCTCAGGAAGCAAGCTTTGAGCCAAAAAACAGAGAAGGATTCTCACAAATGGTAACACAGTATGAAGACTTTTTCATTCTCATGATATTCATTCTCAATTTATAATATTATCATAAATAACAATATTTTTCTGTGTGGGGAATTACAAACACGCACAAAAAATCATTTCATATATTTTTTATGGTTTCAAACTTTTGCTATTAATAGTCCAAAAATGGTCTGGCTGATTAAACATGCTTAAATGTTTATCAATCACTGTAATGCTTTATTTCTCCTATGTTAGGATGACTATAAAAATCATTAATTATCTTCTGATGTCTTGAAACAAGACTATTTTTCTTTCCTGAATGAAGGAAAGCCATGCATCCAGATCTCCCACTTCAAAATTCAGAGTATCATAAATAGAGCATAAGATTTCTGTGTTCTACAGACATATGAAAAGAAAGTCTTTTTCATATTCATGCTCATAGAAGATACATATGTGTCCTCAGCTATGTCTGAAATGAAGAAGAACCAACAAAACTGACATAATAGTGTTAACTTGAGCTGCAGTTTTCACTGTGAGAAGGGCCAGATTCTTAATCTATCAAAATGATCAAATTTGTTTTATCTAACCAAGTAGGAAATGTAACTACAACTTAAGAGCTACATAAAGTGTTTCAAATAATAACTTGCAGTGATTAATTAACAACAGAAATTAGGTTCTCGAAACCTTAAAAGTAATGGGAGATTTATGTTGTTACGTAGTAGAGGCAGCATTAAGATTGCAAATAGTCTAGGTATTGCTTAAAATTTACATACTTCACTTTGGATAACAATGTCATTTTTGAACACAGCACAAAAACAGAATGTCAGATGAAAATGGAAGTATGCTTATGGGACTGTGCTACACTTGACTGCAGTTCAGAGATGTCCATGTAATCTTCTTTCCAGAAAACTAGAATAAATGTATTGTGGAATTATTTAGGCTTTTAGCAGAAACTACAATTTTAAAAGTATTTGTTTTAGGTATGTTTTTATCACATTGAGGAATGAACAGTGGTGTACTCCTAGAGAATCTGTCTGACACTGATCATACTAATAATATTGCAAATTTTGTTAGCCTTCTTGATGCAGTAAGTAGGAATGGAAAAAGATGTAATTAGATGAAATTCAGTGGGAGAATGCTTAGTCATTTACTCAATACTATTAAGAAACTGGAAGTTCACTGGATAGGAGTAAAAGAGAAATAAGACTGAAATATAATAGCTAACAATAGGATAGTTGTAAACTACCAGTCTAATGAACATACGAATATAAACAAATATCATGTCAGGATACAGGAAACACAACATAGGTATAAGATATTACTATCAGTACATAAAGCATTGATTACAACATATTGCTTAGTAGTGGCAGTTTTATAACAAAAATTCAAGAAACATATACTTAAGCAGAAAGAAAGGCAGAAATAATGTCTATTAGAAAGAGCAGGAGAAATAAATGTTCTCATAGAAGGGGGAAAAAATGAATTTGGGACTTATTTCTGTAGTGAAAGGAAGGATTGGAAAGGAAAACAATTATTTTCAGTGAATAAATTATAGATGCAAATAGAAAGAAGAGAGTACTATTTAAGTTAAAGGAAAATTAGGAAGAAAAGAAATGCAAACTTTTTTTTAATGCAAAAGAGATGCATAAATTAAAAGTTGTCTCTAACAAAATAAAATAAAAACAAAAAAAAGTAGTGAAGCAGAAAATTATCATAATACATATGATGTATAGAATGTTGTTGTTTGTCTTTATGAAGCAGATTAACAACCTCAAAATGTCTAATGTTGGTTTAATTTGTTTGAATGCATTTTAAATTTTGGTTACAGTGAACGATTGAAAATATTTAATCATATCAATAACTACGAAGATTTTGTATTAACCTAAATTACTAAGCAGCAGTAATTTAGTAAAACTGTTATTTTTGTCCATTTTAAATGTGCCATGTAAGAGAGGAGGTCAGCTACTTTTGCAAAACGTGATCCCATAATTAAAAAAAATGGACAGTTTATGGGTAAGGAAACACTGTGTAAGCATTTCCCTACATTCCTGTGCAATTTTTGGAAAAAAGAAAAAAAAAAAAAAGACGAGCATTTCATTAAAAATTTTCGGACCAGTAGATTTCCATTTATCACAGTCTGCCCACATTACCAACTGATCTAAGAATTCATAGCACCATCTCTTTTTCACTTACGACTATCATCAATCACAAATAAAATTTCAGTCACAGGCAAACATAAATGCAGCATTGCTTAATCTATTTTTCCTGATACATTGTTCAGCATAGATGTTAGCGAAATCTATATTCAAGTTGCCCTTATAATTGAGAGAGGTGAATAGGATAGTATTTTAAAAAAAGTTATTTTTGAAGTTTTAGAAGCCTTAATTTTAATCATAAATCTAAAGAAAAAGCAGGAGTAGTACTTCTCTTTTTTTAAGTATGTATAAATATATAGATATGTATATATACATTTGTAAGAAGACTATAGCTAACATTTCTCTTTTGAATCAATTTGAATTATTGTTACCATTCTCTAGATGATCCATTCCTGATCAGAAATTGTTATTTCCAAAAAGCCTTGCTAGCTTACATACACCAAGGAAGTGTATGTAAATTACATACTAAATTACATGCCAAAAATTTCACTACCTAGTTGCTACTTGTTCAAAGTGCACGCTTACTGAAAAATGTCACTTTCCCATCCCAGGCCTCAGGTAAACCTATGAACCAAAGTATGATAACGAAAAATAACCTAGGTGAAGAATAAATCTGAAGCTTCAAAAGTACTCCTTATAGCTTCAGACATCAAGTGTTTAACGGAAGCATTCATACAAAAAATATGATTATTCAAGCCGTTAAGTACGCTAGGTACTTACACAGCAAAAACATCTTCCTAAAAAACGTAACAACTGGAAAGAAAGGCGAATTATTGTAAAAGCAGTACTGGATATCCTCCATTTTAAATAAAATTGTTTATTTTCTTTTGTCAAACGGGATTTATTATATTAATTACCGCCCTCTTCATTTAGACCAAATTATTTAATGTAAAAGGTGAGGGTTTCAATTATCTTCTCCAAGTACAGTCTCAGAAGAGATGGTCTGGAGTTGTGCTAAGAGATAACAAGTTTTTGGAACATGAGAAGCACATAGTTTAATATTTATATTTGATATTTCAAAAAGGGATGAATTAAGAACAGAGTATAAAGATGTTCTATATGGTCCACATATACTAATCTCTTTTCCATTTCTTTCTAGAATATTAAAAATGGATCTCTACACTTGTAGTAATTACAAGAGAAATCTTCTGCATAGATAGACAGAAAGCAATTTCTCTTTGAGGTTTATAACTTTATACAGCCTTGGAAACAGAGATTCATGTTTTTTTCTACAATTTTTTAAGTCAAAAGTGGCCATTCTTTAATTGGCAGGTATGAGTTTTTGCTATTGGGACCCAAGTTACATATGTATGTTTGCAACTGTCAAATGTATTTATGATTTCTGACGTATTCTGGAATTGGTCAATCCTAAATCTGAGGAAAGTCATAAACAAAACAAACAAAAACAAAAACAAAAAATTATATCTGTTTATATTATTATATTTACTACCAGAAATTATTGGGATTAGAAAAAAGGAGTTTTCATTTCTAAACATGTCTGAATGTTGAATGGAGCATAAATGAGTTTATGTAGACAAAGAGAAGTGAATAAGAGTAACTAATGTTGTTTACATATATTCCTTATTTATACATACATTTTCTTTTCCCATCTCTCTTATTTTATTTTATTCTTTTTAAACATATATGCCCTGGGTAAAATGCCACCATTTTCAGTGCAATCTACTCAACAATAAGATTTAAGTATCCCCACAGCACATAGTATAAATTCTATATATTTGTGATTTTGGTATCCTTTTGGGAATCTAAATTTAATTTAAAAACTATTCTGACTTCAAGAGACATCACTTAAAAGTCTAAGGGTCTTGAGATTATGTATATCAAAAACGCTTGTTAATTGTAATGCCTAAGAGAGAATCCAATCATCCCAGAAAGAGAAAGATTTGAAAATCATTTTTAGAAAAGAATGTTCTAGTTTACTTTCTATTCTTTATTAAGAGGATCATGATGAAGGTCAAGTCAAATCATCTCAAATAATTGCTGAAGCAGTTATACAGTTCATTTGTCTTCATGTGCATAACATATTCAACGAATGTTTAGTTGAGTTACTGTATGAAAAATAAAAATAAAAAAACATTTCACAAAAATATTTGAAAAACATTCTCTGCTCACCATACAACACAACTGTTATAAGAGCATAAATATATGACTTTAGTTTTCTCCAAAATTGTGAACGAATTGGGCTAAGTCACTCATTTAAAAGGCCTAAAGGTTAAGGGATCTCATTTGATGACTAAAAGAAGAAGTAGAACGTTTTCTACTTATAAATGGATCATTCCAGAAGTCTGCTTTTTCAGACTGCCCCTCTGTTGTCATCTGTCACAAGGCAACAAAATGTAATAGAATATTAGCAGAAAGATTTTTGAACCTTGACTGCCATACCACCAGTATTCTCCTCTGGCATCACTCTCTCCACAAGAGGTAGCCACTGAAACATAGGAAACAATCCAAACCGCAGGAAACACTTCTCTACTGTGCAGGTGACCAAATGCTCAAAGAAGCTGCTCAGAGAGGTTGTGAATTGTCCTTCCTTCGAGATATTCTAACGCTGTCTGGTGATACGGTCCTGGGAAAACAACTTTAGTAGTCCATGCTGGGGCAAGTGGCTTATATTAGATGAACTACAGAAGTTATTTTCATCCTCTTAAATTCTGTCATTCTATGTAGAACACACAAGTTGTTTGAGAGCAATGTGTAACCAAGAGGAAGTCAGGAAAATATGCCAGGAGGCCTGCATAAATGAATGAGGAGCTCCTAGACAAACTCAAACACAAAAAGGAAGTTTACAGAGTCTGGAAGCCATGATAAGAAGCCTCAGAGGAATGCAGAGACATTATCCAAGCAGCCAGCACTGGAATTAGGAAATCTAAAGACCAAATAAAATTGAATATGATCATGGACCTCAGAGGCAATAAGAAGGGCTTTTATAAGAATGTCAGTTAGAAAAGGAAGTCTAAGGATAATGTAAGCCTTCTCCTGATGGAAACAGGAAACCTGATTACCTGGGACGCGGAGAACACTGAAGTACTCAACAATATTTTGACTCAGCCTTCACCACCAAATGCTATAGCCACATTACCAATCATCCACTGTAGTCCAAGATCAAGCCTGAGACCATATAAGAAACCTGAATTTACATGGGTCTATGAGACCTGATCAAATTCATCTGCAAGTCCTGAGGAATCTGGTGGATGGAGTTGATAAGTCTTTATCAAGAAGATAGAGACTATTAAGAAGTTCTATCTATTATTATTTATTTTATATTAATATAATAATAATAATATATTATTACATATAATATATAATATATAATATAATATATATTATATTAATATATTATTATATAATATAATATATATAATTATTATATTATATTTATTATAATATTAAATTCTATCTATTAAGAAGTTGTGGCAGTTCAATGAAGTTCTCACTGACAGAAAAAGAGGAAACATAACCTCCATATTTAAAGGGGGGAAAAGACTCCTAGAACTACAGGACAGTTAGAATCACCTCCACTCCCAGGAAAATCATGGACTATACCCTGTAGGAAACCATACTAATACACATGCCAAACAGGGAGGTGATAGATGACAGCCAACATGATTTCACCAAGGCTAAACCATGTCTGACAAAACTGATGGCCATCTAAGAAAGGGTTACAGCATTGGAGGGTAAAGGAAGAACAATTGATGTGACCTACAATGACTGTGTGAAAGCATTTGATACTGTCCTGTGAAACATCTTTGTAGCTAAATAGATGTATTTGACTGGTAGGCCACTTTATGTATGAGGAATTGTCTCAATGGTCACACTCAAAGAGTTGTGGTTAACGGCTCAATATGCAGGTGTTTTCCCTGCCTGGTGTGTACTGTGATCAGTGTTATTAATTGGTGACATGATTTGGACTGAAAGCATTTTCAACAGATTTGCACACAAATCAATGTGAGTGCTAAGGTCTATACATCAGATGGAAGGAACACCATCCAGAGGGATCTTGGCAGGCTTTAGAGAGTCCAGTGGAGAACCATGAAGATGATCAGAGGGATAGAGCACCTCTGCTATGAAGACAAGCTTAAAGAGTTGGGATTGTTTTGCCTGAAAAAGAGAAAGCTCCATGGGAATTTTATTGCAGACTTTCAACACATAAAATAAATAATTTTAAAATGAAATAAGTTAGATTTTGATTAGATATTTGGAAAAAAATTCTTTATTGTGAAGGAAGTGAGGCACTGGAGTATCTTGCCCACCTCAGGAAGTTCCCAACACAGGGCATATATTGTTTAATATATACATATATGAAGACTATTATATCTTCACTTTTACCCTGTTCAGTCAATTATTTTTCTCAGATTTCATAAAGTTTGCAAGAACTTTATTGATCTTCTACATCACAATTCACTTCTAAGCCTGGAGAGCCTAGTGTCTGTAGCCTAAGTTATTTACATCCATGTTTTGGCATCTGAAAGGACTGAGAATTCATGTTCTATTTGAAGTTGGTCTCATACCTAAATCTCTAAGTAAAATCCATCTGGAGCTATCATTTTTACTTATCATTTTACTAATCTCATGGCAGCTCAAACTCTGATTTTTTTAAATGCACCAAATTAGCCATAACTGTGGGGATCTGCCATAAAGCTAAACAAAATCAACATTCGCATCAGATACATTAATGTCTTTAACAGCAGCAACAGTGGCAAGACATTTTCCTTCAATGTGTCTTCTACAGCTTTTTTTTTTTTTTTTTTTTTTTTTTTTTTTTTTTTTTTTTTTTTTT
>NW_024962263.1:75129338-75277010 GCF_019238085.1 Lagopus leucura
TTTTTTTTTTTTTTTTTTTTTTTTTTTTTTTTTTTTTTTTTTTTTTTAATTGCATGGCAAGTCCCTGTCTCCTCTGCTCTTCTGAAGCTAGGCTGTTAGTATGCCTTCCGCCAGTCTTCCCCTCTTCATGCTATTATTCTGGTGTTCTTTCAAACTCTTCCATTAACTACACTTACACAATTAGTTGTTTTGGGAGACGGATTACCATTAGAATACTTTTGTAATTTTCTTCGTGTTTAGGTCCTCAGGGTGAATCAGGCTACCACAGACACGAAGATTCTCAGCTTTTATAATCCTCACTGAAATATATATGAGAAAGAATTGTAACTCCTCAAATAACTACACTTTTATATAAATATAGCATTTCTGAACTTTCCGGCAGCATCCTATTGTGGTCTTCTACAGATGAGACCTTTTTCTTTCCATCAAAAATATATATTTAGGAAATATCAGTTATTTAAGAAAACTCTGTGAATAAATCCATTTTCCTTGAATGGAAATTATGAATAGCTTCAATGAAATGCTGTTACCTGAATAAGAAAATAATCAGCTTGTTAGGCTCTTCTTATAATTAGCAGAGGGACACAGTCATTAGAAGCTCCCAAGTTAGACTTCTATTCTGAATTACCCTTCAGATGAGCCTATTTATTGTATGTATATGAAGGTTGTGTTAATTTCTTCATCTAAATTAAATATCCATGTAATGTGGCATGACTAAACACTGTAACTCTTTCCAAGGATTTCATAAAAAGTATTGCATGCAAACCATTATACCTTTTGTCAAATGATAACTAAAATGTTGTTAGGCAACTGTGCGAATGTTTGAGTCATGAGGCATAACTAGGTAAAACCTATTAAATTATATCTTTACACCACAATGCAGAGCCATGACTCAGAAATAAACATGTTTTCAGCTTCAGAAATACTGTGTGTAACTCCAGTGGCCTTTTTTTTTTTTTTTTTAAATTGGGAGATAACAAATGTGATGTAGTCAAGAGCTTGATTAGAGCTCTTAGCTCATTGTGCTGCATAAAGGCAAGATCTTCAGGGTGTACAGTAAAGGTTTACCAAGATTCCTGTACTGTCAGTAAACCTACAGAAAACTCATAGTTCATCCTTGGGTTATCCACACTGTTATTTGTTTTTCAGTTGCACTGTGTCTGTAAGAGAGGGGTTTTTTTTCCATTTCAGTGCACATTATTTGCCAGAACAATGTGCACTTAAGACTGTTACTCTGCAAATTAGTTATAAACTTTCTTCTTATGCTGCAGAAGCTCCCTCCTCTGGGATTTCATTGCTCTATTATTTCAAGTGCATCTCTGTTGGAACACATTTGATTTGCATGTTCCAAAAAACTACCAGACTTTAGGAAAGGAAAAAAACAAAAAAAAAGGATTTTACATATGTGTGTATGCGGCTGCCAACAAGGCAGAATATATGCCACTGGGCACATGGGAAACCCATTAAGAACAGTTGCAGTGTCAAAATACATGCAGCTCAAGAGCGCATTCAGACATTTCAGTTGAGGTCTGCAACTGGCAAACAGCAATCTCAGTAGAAATTGCCACATACAGAAACCAGAACACAGAAATACACACATGTATGTTTAATTGCCATATGTGATGTGGGTCTAAACACATCAAAAATACATTATAGATCCTTCAGATTTTATTTCTTAAAGTAATTTTTAGTTACTGTGAAGGATGTGGATATTCAGACAGTGGGAGATCATTTGCATATTAATGGCATGTATTTTGGTGCAAGGATATACAGTTAGCAATTTTTGAAAAAGATTGTAAAAGGATCGACTGAATCTTTGCTTCAGACTTTTTAAGCAATATTCAAATTTTAACTACATTGTGTAACAATTACTTGCGTAGCCCATCCCTATTCATAGACTTTTACACCGTATTACAATATTTTTTTCAGAATTAATTTGAATTAGGAGTATTGTCACTGTAAGTCACTTGCACTTCTAGTAACTGTTTTACTTTGATTTGACTGTTAACACTTTAAGGAGACTAATAATAATATTTTTACGTCCACGTACATGCTGTACTTCATTTTGCTCAGAATGTTTGATACCTTGGACATATCTTGGTTTGGTCAAACAATGTGCAGAAACTTTAAGAAGACGTGATGACTCATATTTTCATAGTACAAGGGCTGCAGTTCCATTAATAAGTTGTTTGTATGAAATTACTTCAAAATATTTATTTAGGAGTAAATCTAGAAGAATGTCAAAAAACTTAGGATTTTGCCACATAGGCAAAATACTGAAGTACTTCATTAGAAGTATATATTAACTATCCTGTGCCTTCTCTTATAGACTGACCCAATTATAACACGAAGAAACCAACAGATCATTTGCTGGGATTGTTTTCTTGAACTCTTGAACAACTTGATTTGTTTACCTCAGTTTAACAAATGAAATTATTAATATACACCTAGTCTGCAAACATACATTCATTTGGTTGGTAAGAACCTTTATCCTGAAGTATTATCATACATATATTCATGGCTAACATCATCTCACTAGAAATGATATAGTCAATTAGTTCAATCATTTTAAAATGTAATTAGAAAGGAAAAAAAAACCTAATGTTTTGTTTGTTGAGGTTTTGTTTGTTTAATGTGAAGAAGTGTATAAATAATGCAATCGCTTTGAAATGATAGGGGCAAAAGAAGTTTACAGTGCATTCCAAGAATCTCAAAAGGTAATTATTGATTTTTTATTAATCCAAAGTATTGGCATTCAAGAAATCATCATTCCTTCTCATAGATCCACCTTTCCTATAGACTTGACATCTAGATTTTAATGCAAATAGATTTTGTTTTCAGTCAAAACTCTTTACATGCAAATATTCTTATTTGTCCTAGTATTCCCAGTGCAGATGTCAGAAAGAAAATTAGAGCAAAAAACTAAGGTTATTTGAAACCTATGTGAGAGGAGATAACTCCTTGATTTAAATAACATAAATATGCAAAGCCAACAAAATACTGTCAAAGTAAAATATTATCACTGGTTGAGTACTATAGCGTTAATTCAATTTTGCAGTAATCAATAGTATGTTTTATTTATTTATTTCATTATATATGAAATATATAAATTAAATTATTCATTTACAACTTGACTCTCTTATTAAAAATCTAGCAGTAAATCAGATGAAATGAAGAACACAGCCACAGGATGGAAGTATAAAGGAAATTCATCTTAAAAATATTTTTTTATATTTGAATGTTATAGAACGAGGATTCTAAACTGAAGTGAGGTATTAGTAAATCCATATCTCAAGTGCTATTTTTCATTAAGAAAATAAAGAAGTCAGTGCAAAATTATTTATATTTTTAGACTGGAAGAGATACATTTACCTTTGTTTTTACTATTAACTGAAAAAAAAAAAAAAAAAAAAAAAAAAAAACCCTAACCAATATATTTATATTCATGCAATGCTTTAATTATAAAAACTTTGGTAGGATATAGATTTCAATTTTTGATGAGAAAATTGTCATTAAGATTTTGCTTCTTCTAGCATCAAAGATTAGTTTCTTATGTTTCAAAACTTGAAAATCACATCATATTTCTCCTCAGAAAATGCATTTTTCAGGTTAGCATTTTCTCTTCTACATCAAATGTGCTTGTTTCTTCCAAATATGGTTTTGCTTCTAGCCAGTAGTTTTCTTTTCATATTCATAAAATTCCATAGTCCTACAATTATACACGTAGACACTAATATTAAGCTGTACTAATTTTTATTTTATTGTTTTCTCAGTAGCAGAGGCCATTCAGCTATTGACAAAAGGGCTGGTATGTTGCCAGCAATTGTTTCCAGGGCAGTCTTGAACAGGATGTGAAGTCAGTTGCTGAGAAATATTTTTAGCATTTGAATATGTAAGCAATATTTCTTGGAAAAGAAATAATAGATTAGGAAGTCAGTGTTGGGGGGGGGGGGGCGGGCGAAGTATAAGGTGAATGTTTAATATGTTTTCAGATATAAAAAATTATATTGGAAGTCTCAGTAGTATATAAGGGGAATGCTAACAGACTTATTATGAAATAAATTTTATTTTAAAAGTCATTCACATTATAATGCATGATACAAAACACCGTTAAAAGTACTAAAAATATTTTCTATGTAGGATTTTGTTTTGTTTTTGGCTAGTAAATTATACTTTGAAAGACATCAGGGAACTACTGTTGCATTCTTATAAATGTCTTTAGCTTGAATCTTTTTTAATAGATTCTAAAAAAGTCAGAATGCTGATTTGTGCTTCTGTAAATCAATCCCATCCAACAGCATATCTTGTTAAGGGATCAGAATATTTTCTACTGCTATATTCAGCCTTCAGATCACCATAGAGTCTGCAAACTTTAAGCTTCTACATTGATAAAGGCTTACTGCACAAAAATCTTAACAAGGTTTGCAACTGTTTGAAAATTGCCATAAATAATATTACCAAGAACAGCTAATAAAGTAATGAATACTGATGAATGACTACAGAATGAGTGGTGAGGTATTGGAACAGGCAGTGGTGGAGTCACTGTCCCTGGAGGTTTTCAAGGTAAGAGTGTGGCACTGAGGGACATGGTTTAGCGGGCACGGTGGTGATGGTTTGATGGTTGGATTAGTTGAACTTTGTGGTCTTTTCCAATCATAATGATTCTATGATTCTATCAGTGTAACTTCTCTCATTAGCTTAACTGCACAGACAAGGGCCTCTTGTGACAGATAAGCTCCAGGTGAACACAAAATATTTCATTAGGAAAATGCTTAAACCCATTTTAACATTAAATGCTTATTACAATCACATAATCACATTCTTATAAGGAATAGCTCGCACAATTCCTGCTACTACTTGAGGGTAGCTGAATACTGCTTGTGAGTGTTGAGAAATGCTAAGCATAAACACTACTCCGCAAGTGAATAGCAGATGGCAAATGCAGTCATTCAAAGGATTCATGCATTATCACCTCATGCTGATATAAGTAACTTGGTAAGAAGATAATTACGTGTCCTGATTTTGGCATCTGTTTACCTCAGTTATTTCCATTAGACCACTGTAATCCAGGTCACATTATGATCAAGTGTGGGCCATGCCTGAGGCATGAAAAGAAACAGTTAGTACTTGTTTAGCAGATCAGTGTGAAAATGGAAGACACTTGTCACTAGTTTGGCTGTAATAGGTAGAAGACATTGCCTTCCACGCTATATACCCTGTCAGAGTCCTGGGCATATCCCTCTACCTTTGAGGATTTGGCAATTCTGTTCAAACTCTGAAGAGCTTCAGTGAGAATCTGTTCTGCCTTCTCATGGGAATTTCTATTAAACTGAGGTTTCCCCAGAGCTACAACTCCTGCCTTACTGCAGCCCAACCCACCTTGCCTAGGCTCGGGACTCACTGATATTCACCCAAATCCACACGCTGACACCCCAGTTTTGTCTCAGCCCCATCCCAACTGCCTGGCCCAGCCTCCAGATCAGTCATAGCCTGGGTTTCTTCACTGGACATAGTCATGATTGTCCCAGGTCAAGAATCTAGCCTGGCCTTAGCCTGCCCTGTCTTTGAGGAGGTGCCTGTCATCCATGGCTGGGTCTGCTCCCCAGCTGACATCATGTGACTATTCAGGACCCTGGGGTTTCTGCCAAGGCTAGGGTATGGCTGTTATTTTCCCTTCTGTAGGTCTGATGAGTAGCAAAACTTAGCATGTATCCCAGACACACATAGACACATGAAGGTAGAGGATAGTGACATGACAGATAGTGACATGATGGATAGTGACATGGCTGGTCAAGGGCTGCATTCAGCAACACTCACACACTGGACTAATGTACAACACAGGCATAAACAACTGTGACCTCTTCATCTATTCTGGCTGGTAGAGATTCACAGTCCTGTCAGCAGAAATGTTGAGATAGCAATTCCTCAAAGCAATGCCTATAGTTTGACAATCCCCCAACTAGTAACACTGAGAGTTTTGTCTCCCAGATTAGAAGTCTGTGATATCTCTAAATAATCTAGATAATCTACTGCAGAAGAGATGTAAAGTCAATCACCCTTTCTTGGAGCAACTCAGTGAAAAGAAAATTTTCAATAAATGCTCATAAAACAGGGAATTCAATCATATTGGTCAGTCTACTTATTATTTTCTTCCATTCCATTCTATCTTTGTACTGGCTGACCAGCAAGCCTTGAAAGGTACAAAATACCTACTGAATTACCATTGCTGATAACACAGGCTAAAACATGTGTTAGTTAATGTATAGGTGTTTATAGATAATTTTAAAAATAGGCTTTCCAGTGCAGCTGCCATCATTAATAATGAAATTGCTGTTGAAGATTTTGCATGTAACACCAGGCAGTTAGTTAGAGGGCCATAGAAAGCATTGTAGAGCTGCCTAATAAATATATATATATATATTTTTTTTTAGTCTCTTAGCTAGTCTGGCTGAAAGTATCTAACAACATGGTTTGATAGTCAGAAGCAGAAGAATGCAAAGTGATGTGTTCTGAATGAACTATATGTTAAGTTGAGATAATGATTTTAAGCACAGCCATAGCTCAGTCTCAGCTGCTAATACACTAAGCAAAAGGGGTCAAACTTTGGAGCTTTCTGTTTGATAATTTTAGATAATCAGTTCTTTCCAACCTATCATAATTGCTTCAAACAACACAACAGAAAAATCGTTGTATTTGAATTTTCTTGAGTTACATGTTATTGAACATAGAAGTCTCATAGCTGATTTTGTATCATACAAATGTACCTCTAGAAGAAACTAACACTTCTTTACTATCGCTTATTTATGTTTTTATTCTAAAATAAATATTTGGAGTTTTACCAAGAAGAAAAACTTGATGTGGTGTAATTCAGCAAAGTTTCCTGGAGTGTTTTGCATATAATGGTCATCCTTCATACTGCTGATGCATAGTGTACTTTTAATTGGAAAAATGTTATGAACATCACTAATTGACACATACACTGTAGTTGTATCCATTTGAATACAATCTGCGTACCTTCTGCTAAAAATTAATTATTAATTAATTACTTGTGAACTCTTCAAATTACTGCCAGGTACTATAGATAAACGTTCTACCTGAAACAGATCTTAAGGTGTTATCCTGCAATTCCTGTACTGGGTCTTGGATTCAATCATTAACAAAAACACTTTTCTGATTAAAGCATATTTAAAAGTGTATTCTTTTCTTGATAGTTAATTTTAAGGAGAACTTGTGTTAAAAATGCATGTTTAATTTTTCATTTTTACTTGACTGGTTTAGTTTATCTCTCCAATATATTCTCAGATATACTTTGATCACCAAAGGATGATTATGGCATCTGTCATCAAGACTAGCTTTTTCCATAATACAGAGAAAAGCATGCTTCTGAAACACAGCTCAACCAATACCTCTCTTGTGCCAGATAAATCATCATGTTACAACTGCATGTTGCATCTAGTCCTTGTCAGGAATATGAGATAGCATATAAAACAGCATATCACTTAATGCTGAGGCATAGGATGTACAATTATTTAGAGAAATACAGAGGCATCATACATATCAACAAAATATTTTAGATTTTTTTTTATTTTATATAAATGATTTTTTAAGGGAGCTTCAGTCTCCCCAGACATAATTATTGTTTGTTTTTTGACTCTTTAAGATGTGTAATCGGGAAAATATTCTGACCCCAAAAATGGGTATTTAAAAGTTCATCAGAAAAACAAATACACAAAAGGAAAAAAAAAGAAAAAGAAAGAGAAAGAAACCCACTCTGCATGTAAACTGCTAAATAATGCAATACGACAATGAAGTTACATGAATCCTATAGCTAAAGCTCAGCACCTCCTGGGACTCAATGTGTCTTATCTTATAATGTAAATAACATGTGACATCTTTGCACTTTCCAATGATGCTCATCTACTCATTTCTCATTGAAGCTTACAAATATCTTTGGAGGTGCCTTAAAGGCTTGATTATTTTCTGTGTAAGAAGGAATCAAGAGCTCTTTAGGATGTTTTTATGCCCCATTTAATTCTGTGCTATATATCTGTAGTTGGATGATTTCTCTCTTAGTCATAGGGAAATTACTACACCAGATGCTAAGGATTCTACCCTGTCCATCACTGAGCAGATGGATATGCTGAAATTTTCAGAGAGCCTGACTGAGCCTCTTGCTCTGGAGGTCAAATTCACGTGATCTTTCACCTGATTGTCTGAAGTCAATTATGCTCCTGTAGAAATCATAAAGGGAAAAGGCACTGCCATACTGGACAAGCCAACTATTCAAAAAATCCTGTGATTGACTGTCTCGCTCCAATTTATAGAAGGGAGATGAGGTTCTTTAATATCTGTATACCCGGTGTGAGATTAAGAAACAACGGTTCATATGTTGTTGCATCCAGTTTATTACTAAGACCTAATCAGGGAGACGGGGAAGGGAAGGAGGGCGATAGAAAAGATGGAAAAGAAGCAGGAGTTGCGTAAAGCGGGGATAGTCACCAGCAGGATCCAGCAGCGGTCCCGTTGCACGGTGTTTGAAGGTCCCGGGCAGAACGCAGCAGAAGACGGGGAGCAGCAGCGTGACCGGCCTTGGGCAGCAGGCAGGTAGACGAGGAAGTCGAGGAGCCAATTCTTGAAATGTTAGCCGTACATAACTGGAAAGCAGACACATATGTTGGTAGAATATCAGATTCATTAGAGCTGATTTACTCCACTTTTAGAATCATAGAATCATCCAACCAAGGTTGGAAAAGGCTTATGAGATCATCCAGTCCAACTGTCCATCTATCATCAATATTTCCCTCTAAACCATGTCCCTCAGTCCAACATCTAAACCCTTCTCGAAAACCTCTGGGGACTGCGGCTTCTCCACCTCCCTGGGAAACCAATTCCAGTGCCTGACCATTCTCTGGGAGAAGAAATATTTCCTAACGTCTAAGCTGAATTTCCCGTGGCGCAACTTGAAGCCATTCTCTCTAGTCTTATTGCTAGTTACATGAGAGAAGAGGCGAACCACCACTTCACCACAATCCCCCTCAAGTTAATTGTAGAGAGTGACAAGGTCCCCCTGAGCCTTCTCTTCTCCAGACTAAACAATCCAAGCTCCCTCAGCCACTCCATATAAGGCTTATGCTTTTTGAAGACCCAAGAACAATTTTGTGCCCAACACTGCACTTAATCTTTTTGTTTGAGTTGTTCCAATTGTGCTATTGATCAATAACATGATGCTGATTACTTTTTCTGGCATAGCATGCATATATAATTTAAGACTAATTAATAAAGCATTATAAATTTATGATTATGTTGTTTACTGATGATATTACACAGTTTAAATGCAGGAGAAAAGTTCTTGCATTGAATTTGTGTTATAAAGGGCTATGAGATCATGTTATTCATTCAGTGTTTCAGTGCAATCTACTTGTGAACTACAATTTAACTACGATCTTTGGATTTCTAATCCTCCTTTAGATCCCAGTTTCATTTTCATTGTTCAGTTATCAGGCATACATTTACCAAAATCTGTAATTTCTTCAGAAAGTTCACAGATCATCTGTGAACTTCTAATAACTGAAAGATTTTTTAGGACAGAGGCTACTATTGATTTTGTTTGAGATCTCATGATCTTTTCAATGCTCTTGAAAAGCACTGGAAATCTATAAACAAGAATTCCTTTCAGAGATGTGCCCATCCTTTGTCTTATTCTATCCTTTTAAAATAAATATGGGTCTTCTGAAACAAATGCAGATTTATTCCAGACCAAGCAAAGGAGACATGAACAATAAGCTTTTGTTTCTATGCTTCTGTTTTTTTTCTCTAAGTCATACTGAGGTGAATTTTGAGCTTTATTCTTTCAAAATAATTTCAGCTACCATGTCAGTTAGCTTTATCACTAGCAGGAAGAAATGTTTTCTTTTTTTGGGGGGGAGGGAGGAGAGGTCAGAAGGGAGATATACAAGCATTTAATTTGTAGCATCCATTTACAGTGTCAAGTGTAGAGGTTTGTTTTGCTTTGTTTTTATTTTCAAATACAGAAATTAACAAGCAAGATCGTACTGTGCTTTCTCTGTGTTTGTTTCTCTGTTCCTCACACATACTTGAATACACAAAACATATTAAAGAATGCACTGCTCATTTTTGTGTTTCTCTGTAATGAACATTGTTCTGCTTGTTCAGTAAATTTAACTGTCTTCCAGACACTGCAGGGAAAGCATTTCTTACTTATCTAAGTTGCAGAAAAATCTTTTTTAAAAAAAAAAAAAAAGTGGAAAATCCATCTTAACATTGAAATTTAGTTCCCCAGGAAAATAAATTAAGGATTTTACACCTACATGGACCCTTCCTGGAACAAAAAGTATTAATTACTTGGTTAATCTTTCAATTAATCTATACTCCATAAAATACATTCAAAGTCAAAAGGTTATGTAGCTAGGATAATAAGATTTTATCTAGTGTTAAGGAAAAATCAGACGTTCAGAAAAGTTTAGTCTGTATTTTTCTTTCTTGAAGTTTAACTTTTAATCAGCTTTTTAAAACTTTTACTTGAACTAAAAGACCTTGTCATCATTTTATGCTTATTGAATAGTAGTGAGACTAATACATGGATTCCTGAGTGCTCACATCATGAAATTTTAATGGCAACTTGGCATATAAATCCTACTGCCAAACACAGTAAATCATTGTTATATTCTAATCAGCCATGGTGAATGGCAGCTCTCATCCATGGTTAATTCTGATGTCTTCTTGTATTTTAAACTGAGACTCATTATGGTATAATTGAGCATTTTGCTTACATTATTTCATGGAAAAAACACGTCAGTAAAGTAGTTCAATTATTCCATGAGCTCTGATGGCAAGAAACAAAACAAAAAAAAAAAAAAAAAAAAAAAAAGAGAAAAAAAAGGAAATAATTTACTGTGAAATATACCATTCAGAACCTTTAACATCCAAGAATTCTTTCTCCTTCTAATCTATGGTTTTCCAATCTTTCAGTTTATCTAGGCCACACTGAGTGAAGAGGAATTGTATTGAGCTGCATATATGTAGGTTGCACTGAAAGTAACACCTCCTATTCATTTCCAAGGAAACTACAACAGACACAAAGAACACAATTATACTACGCAATTGAGCTAATTGTCATCTTTAGACACTATTTTTTGACTATTTTTGAGGCACAGAAATCACAATGAAAGTTAGAGTTGTTACTGTCATTTTGGATTGAAAAGTTCATGAGAAAGCTTATTTGCATCCAGAATTTTGACATGAAGCTTTTTATTATAACGGTGTCCTTCTTAGATCATAGGGAAGATGAAAAGAGATGAGCTCACAGAAAACTAAGTTACATCTGACAGTCATGACTGAAAATTCAAATTCTATATATGATAATTTCCTTAAATCTAATATCCAGTAATGAGCAAACAAGAAATATGTTGTGAAAACTGAAGATTACTTCATCACTGATTTCTTGAGGGTTTTTTTTCCCCTTTCTCCTTGTTTAAATTTTAAGTATACTGAAACTTCAGAATTTACCTATAACTTATAATCCAAAACTATTTAATCACTGCACAAGCATGGTGTCAGTGAGGTAGTCTGCCCAGCCAGAATTGTGGAGGCCATGAAGGTAATCTGCTTGTAAAAACTCTTATCACTCTAGAAGATCACAAGTTTCTGATATTTAAAAGGCCACATGCACAAAATTGTTTATGTTTTTCAGTACATTGAGAGGAATGAAATTTCTATTTCCTTCTATTTTTGCTGACCTGAGATGACCGTATGCCACTTTTATTCTACTTACCTGATGAGTAAAAAGGCAGGATGACGAGAACTGCATGGCAAAATGAATGAATAACTATACACAGAACACAAAAGTCTGTTCAGTGTTTCTTAGTGGTACAGCAAAGCATAATGAAATAGAAGAGAAAGAAATATAGAAATGTCTGGAGATGCTGCTTTATGGTAATACTGCTAAACATATCTACTTTACAGAATAAGGATAGGTTCTCAGTGATTCATTTAAAATTGGCTTGGTCAAAATGTCTGAGAATACACAGTATGTGAATGAAGGAGTGAATGATCTACCAGAATTTCAAGAGATTTTTTCTGGTAACTAATTCTTACTGAAGAATGATCCCTTACTGAAGCAGTTATCAATGTCTTTAACAAAATGAATTTTCTATTCAGATTTGCATGTTTGATAAATAAAGCACAACAACAACCAGTTTTTATTCATATTACATAAGACTACATAATATTACAATGGATAATTCTGCTGATAACCTCGTCAATCCAATGTTTTGCATTAAAACATTTTTTGGATAAGTATATTGTTAATGAAAAATCAGAATTTTAATATAAAAGCACAACATAGTGTATTTAATTGCCAAAATATGATTTCATTTCTCATATTCAATGAAATTAAGATATACAAAAGACATACAAAGCATAACAAATACTATGTATTTGGAGAAATACATAGTATTTATAAAATACTACAATGTATTTGGAGAAATAGAAATTGTTCACCTTAAATTCCATGTACAACCACTTTTTTTTTTTTTTAATAGGAGGTTGTTGTGTTGTTTTGTGGTTTTTTTTTTTCTGCAATTCTGAGAGAAATATCAAATGAATACGAAGTAAGATAAAAGATACAATATGAGCTGCACTACACTTGAGGAATTTTGTAGCTGGAGACGAAAGAAAATGGAATAACAAAGTTGGCTAGCTGGGCTAATCAGAGAAGGAAATAATTGTTGTGAGGATATTAGAAGGAAGAATTAAATATTTATTCAAATTTCTTCCATCCAGGAATTTTCCCAATTTAAAGCTTTATAAAGCTTGAGCATTTTTAGTTTGTTTTTTTTTTTTTTTTTAATCTTATTAGAAGCATTTATTGACAGATAATCAATACACTCTAA
This sequence comes from Lagopus leucura, assembly GCF_019238085.1. Lineage (NCBI taxonomy): Eukaryota > Metazoa > Chordata > Aves > Galliformes > Phasianidae > Lagopus > Lagopus leucura. The sequence goes on from NW_024962263.1 coordinate 75,142,250, forward strand.
CATTTTTATTTCTTTGTTTGAATTAATCCTGCTTGTGAATGGCAAGGCAAATTTCCCCTTTGAACTCATCTGAGAAAAAAAAAAATCCTATTTCTCCATGAGTTGGTAAAAACACAAGAAAATAGTGTTCAGAAGGAAATTAGATGGCAATTAAAGAGGATCTAAATCAAAAAACACTCTAAAATCATTTGCTCTCATTTCTGCAGGCTGTACAGCTACAATCCTATAAATAGATGGAAAATAAATGATAACTGTTGTGACACTATAGAAGCAACTATAGGCTGAAATTTATTGTAAGAAGGAATCATTGTGCACTTAACTCCAGAATTATATCTTCCTAATTGAATATGTGATTTGAAACAGCAACAACAACAAAAGCCCTAAGGTAATATATTCTACCTGTATGACACTGACGAGAGAAATATTTGAAAATCACAGTTAGGCTTATAGAAATAGAAATTACTTCCAAGGTCACTGAGCATGGAACATTGCAAGTCAAGGTACTGTGTAATTGAAATTCAGTCCTGAGGAGAAGTAAGAACAATACATTCTACATACATTCGCACCGTACAAAATGCAAAATATTTCTCAGACCTCTGTCACAAGACCTTTACTACTTGAAATACAGATATTGTAAAGCACTGGAGAGAGGGAGCAGGAAAGATCAAAGGTAACATTATAAGAGGATAAGAAAACTTTTGAAAAACAACTGAAAACTGCTTCTAGAGTATTTTGTGGTCTGATTAATACACTTTCTAATGAGAAACACAAGGAAATGACTATATAGTCTGTTGCAGAGAAGATGAAGAAGCAACTTAATCACAACCCCATGAGATGCTTTTCCATAATGGTTATTTAATTGAGCAGACAAAAGCATAGCAAGATCCAATTAGAAGAAATTAGGAAATTTCAACTTGAAATAAACTTCAGATCTTCAGCTTTAAATGATGATCGTGAATAGCCAGAAACAAAAGTAGGTCTTTCTTGGAAAAAAAAAAAAAAGAAAAAGAAAAAAAAATAGAAGAAAGAAAAAGAAAATAAAAGAGTCTCCAAACATTTGTGCAATCTGTACTTTTGATCATTGTTGTAGCTTTAACAGAAGTATATATAAAAGCTCATTAAGAAGACTAGTATTACCCTTCAGAACTCTAAATGCCTGAGATATCTACAATTCCTTGGCTTATCACTTCTCCCCAAATGTACCACTGTTCTTACTAGACTGCTTGACCAATTTCTGTTGCTGAGTTGGAAGTGTAATCCTCTCAATCTGAAATCATAACTTTAACATGTCTGCCACCTGATGGGTTAATCCAAGATATTATAGTACATAATTAAGGACCCTCATAAGAATAGTATTAAGAAATTGTTACAACAACAACTCTAAGAACACTGAATATTTTTCCTGGGTCTGTATATAAAGAACATTTTCTCAACAGAAAAATACACTATGAAAGAATGAGAATTTTGAAGTAGAGAAGATATATAAGAGCTTTGGGGAGAAAACAAACAAAGCAACAAACAAAGCAACAAACAAACAAACAACAAAAAACAGTGATATTTTTAAGAAAAAGAGGTAATTTACATTGGTTAAGTATATTGAAACAAAATTACCATTTAAACTTAATTTCACAGATGGGGCACACACAATCTAACCTGCTTATTTGTCAGTATAAAGCTTACATAGTGTGGTATCTTAGGACAGTGACAGATGATTCTTGTATTAAACTGTACTTGCAATAGAATACTTATAATGGAGCATTTATTTATTCCCCAAACTTGTGAGTTTATTTACTTTCTAAATTATTGTATAGTTAGGTAATTATTTTAGAATGTTTTATCAGCTTAATGGTAACTATGGAACTAATATTTACTTTCAATAAAATTTAGATCAGATGGGAAAGTCTTCTTTTTCCTGAGGGAGTGATTAGGTGCTGGATCAGGTTGCCCAGAGAGATTGTGGATGCCCCATCTCTGAAGGTGTTTAAGACCAGGTTGGATGGGGCTCTGAACAATCTGATCTAGCACTTGATCTAGAGGCTAGCAACTCTATCTGTGGCAGGGAGATTGGAGACTGATGGTTCTAGAGGTCCTTTTCAACTCAAGCCATTCTATGATTCTATGATCTTCGTCACTTCCTTTCCTTAAACTCTTAGCTTCAGGAAGTTGAAGGCATATATGTTATACTACAAATAGTAACATAGGTATTTGTCCAGATGGAGTTCACAATCTCCGTGTTGATGATGCTACTCTCACTTAATGAAAGCATTTCCAAAAGCAGTGCTTTAATTGTTAAGAGTTCAAGAAATTTAAGAATAGGTGTAATTATCATTATAGTGAAAAACGTGCTTGCTTGGAGCTTCACTCCCTTAGAATTTTATCTTGAAAGATGTAGCGTATGCGACGGCATGTATTATCATTGGCAGAACTGGTAAACAAACAGAAAAGTAAATAAACGTTATCAAAAACCATTTAAAATATGCCAGATAGTTGTGTGATATTTTTACAATGATAACAGAATTTAACACCATGTAACTCATTTCAGTTTTTATGAGTATACATGAAATTTTATAAAACTGTTGACTTGATGCCTGCTTTTTAAAAAAGGAAAACTTTTAAGAACTGAAGATTTTCACAAAAAGATTTAAAAAAGCACAAAAGCAAATACCTGTTGGAAGCTGTATGTGGTTTTAATATAAGAAGAACTGTCATGGTCTTTGATAAAAGGATCGAGATATATACTTCAATGACAGACCAGCAGAGACATGCTAGCCTCATGCTGTAATCCCAGCTCACTACTGGACTATGGATGGAACTTTCATCCATGGCAAGTCAAAGGGAAATGAACTGTGAACATGAGAGCTCAGCAGAGCAGTTAAGGATGAAAAGCAGAGATGAGAGAGATACCAAGGGAATAAAATGCAATAATTTGGAGTAGAGGAATACGCCAGGATAGCGATTAAAAACAGAATGGAGACACACTGAGTCTTTCTTGTGAATAGTGAGGGAGGAGAGTGATTACCAGAGGGGCAGAATAGACAGTGCTGGAAGGTAGAGTATCTTTTACAATATATTCAGAACAGTACAGTTGCCAGGGTAGAAGAAGAACACAATGGATTCCCACTGAGTGTAGATAGTCACCTAATAGTCCAGAAGAAGCACAGCTAACAATCAATAGGTATGTGGGTAGCTATCAACTGTCAAAAGAGAATATTCAAGCTGAAAATGACCTTAAATTTCAGAGCACTAGAGAGATGTCTAAGACTTCAAACAATAGTATCTTGAAGAAAATTAAAACAAGGGATTACAAAGAAATACCAAGATCTTTGGCTCTGACAAATTTCAACTATTTCAGGTGTCTTAATAAAATGTATCAGCAGCTTGCAGTTTGGTACTTGAGGAGTTCAGTGAAGAGAAATAATTTTATATCATATAATTTATGTATATTGCTCATCTATTTTTTCGTTGTCCTTTGTTTGCATAATAACTTTTACTAAATGTTAAGAAGAAAAGTAATTTTAGCTATATAGTTCTGTAGTTAAAATATATATATATATTAATTAGACAAAAAGTTTAATTAGTTCTAGCCACTACATTTACCTTAAAATTATTTATGAATACCCTTCATTAGAAACAACTAACTTGTTGCTATTTATATATTCTTTGATCCTTCTTTTCCTAGATACCAGTATATGTCTGCAACTTTCCATTAGGGGTTACATCAAATTTTGTTGTGAGATTACAGTAATTTTTCTCCAATTTTTCTGTACAATAATTTTTTATCGATCCAAATCTTGAAAAAACTAAACTGTGTTCTTCTATCAGCTTTAGCTCAACACTTAGAAATCTGATTTCAAAATATTTAAACAGAAATACAACCATTTAAATAATTTCTTCCTACCATTACTACTTTTATTTTTGTTTCTTTTTTTTTTTTTTTTTTTTAGTAAGAAACATTGACTGACATGAACAAGAAAGTGAAATTGTTTTGAATCCACAGCAACCAAAAGCTCTGGAAGGACTATGATAATAATATTCTGCTGAATTCTCTATTCTTTCATAATATCATGATTTCTTTTTAATTTCTTTTATTAAAATTATTATTGAGGTTAGGGAGAGTTCAGGAATAAATATGTAGCAATAGCAAAAAAATGGGAAAGAAAATAAAAACTCTGAGCTTAGGAACCAACATCTTTGTGTAATTAGCAGCAAAATTGCAGTCCGTTACTTTGTTCTGTTAAGTTTGACTTAAGACATATCATGACTTCTCACACAGTCCATACTACCAAAGTATTATGATTCCAGACTTACCTAAAATTTTTGGTTGAAGAGCTGCAACATGGTTTTACATAACGTGATTCATATACTAAGGAATAGCTATCATTTGTCCCTCTACTCCTCCAAAAAAGGGATAAAAAATGAAGAAGTCAGATAAACTTATTTCCACCCTTTTTAAAATTTCAGTTTTTCAAGATAAATTCACAATTTAAACATTACTCGAAAAAATACAGAAAGTCATGATGTCATAGATCTTCCTCATGCTCACACAATCTATAGGACATTAATCTATAGAAGACATAATATCAAATCTCCTGATTAATAAGGCTAACTTGATATTTCATTTGTTTTCTCTAAAGGTTACCCTAACAGTGCATAGTAAATTACATTAAGCATTTCTCCTCTTTTATTTTTGTTTTTATTTTTAATTTTTTTTTCTTATCCAAATAAAATGGATTTATTTATTTGGATTCTTATCCAAATAAACTTTAATCCAAATCAAGCAAGACAGAAATAAATATATATGTTATGTTTTCTGGTGTCTGGACATCAAAAAAGATCAAAAAAGAAAATATGCTTTTCATTTCCTGAATGACTTTGCTAACACTTTGACTTTAGAGCAGCAAGTTCCTTGCCTTGTCAGAAATCAGAGCTCTTGCTTTTTTTCATTCCAAGACACTTAGGAGTTCAGAGTGAGGCAGACATAGATGTTACTGAGGCTGATTAGCTAGAATACCTTTGTTTTTGTCATTTCCTCTTGATTTAAACAATTCTCATTTATAGGATGGCTTGTTTTGTTCCATTCTCCTCTTACATGTGCTGTGTAAAGGTACAAATTAAACAGAGCTAATAGATGGTTTAAATATCGTTTCAAAACAGTTCATGTTATATAATTGCTAGTAGTCACCTAAAAATTATTTTTGCCTTCATTAGCTAGTACTTTTCCAGATGAGGACATGGATGGGGTAGTTTGGAGGACTCCAAGGCTTATTCCTCACAGATGACATGAGCAACAGCTTCTCGGCTGCAGCAAGGAGAGACTTTAGCTAAATGACTACAAGCCATGCTCCTGTTCTTGTTCTCAAATCCAGAGAATGATCAAAGACTCTTTTTACTTTTCTGCAGAGACAGTAGTATGTGTCTAAGGATTTTGGATTCCAGCATGCTATATGCACCATATATTTTGTTTTTTTTTTTTTTCCCCAGACCTATCCCCTAATGATATTCAAGATGCTGTGAATATTTTTCAGGTCAAATACACACCCTTTGAAGAAGTCTGAGCTAGACTCCAGGAACAGTACGGAAGAGAAAGCAAAAATTACTCTCATATTCTCAGACTTCATATCAACACTTGAACTTTCACAGTCCTCAAATACATCTGATTGCATAGTCCACTAAGATATAGATATAATCAACAATGGGTAATGAATGATTCTCTCCCGCCCAAATAGAGAAAAATGAAATAAAGTGATGAGTGATGAAATAATTAAGACTTAGAGCAAAGGAACAGATGTTCCTTTTTATGTAACAATTCAGAAAGGCACTTAATCATATGCTTAACATTAAGTATATACTTCAGTTTCATTAAATTCAATTGGACTTATGCATATGTTAATATTAAATAATAAAGATGGATCTACAGATTCAGATTGTGTGAATTAAAGTATTGTCATTACAGGTGGCATCGAAGTGATGCATCTAATCAATTACATTCTGAAAGAAAAAAACATTTTTGTAGTGTATATTTTTTCTTCCAAGACAAAAAGAAATGATGCATTTCCCTGGGAAGGTGAAAAACAACAACTTAAGAAAAAATAATAAATTAACCTAGTTAATTAGTTTATTAGGTATCTAAGCTGATCTTTCATATACTGGTAGTTCTAAAGTGAACTCATTACCTGAACATTCGCTATATTCATGCAATTAAAAAACACAAGTACAAATCCACATTTATCTCCTTTGATTTTCTTTGAATACACTCTTGTGTAAATAAGCCACCTATTCAACCTATTTCCTTTTTTTTTTTTCAGTTTTATTGTACATTGTAAATATGAGAAATATATTTGCTGAACACATTTCTGTACACTTTTATGGTTTGGAAAATATGACCTATTTTCATCATGAGATCTGAGAGAACAAAATATAAAACATAAACCACAGAAACAAAGAAAGTCCATATGTTTTGCTTTGCTTTGCTTTATAAGTCATGAAAAGATTACTTATATTCAGTTGGCTTCTAATCTCAAGATTTTGAAGGACATAGTTGGTTAATTCATCAATGCTAGCCTTTCATAATGACAATTACAATGTTTTTCTTAAAATTATTATGTTATTACAGACTGGGAGAAAAGCTCATTGAAACCAATCCTTCTGGAAAGGAGTTAGGGATACTGTTGGTCAAAAAACTCAGCATGAGCCAGCAGTGTGTGCTTGCAGCCCAGAGATCCAACTGTCTGCTGGACTACATCAAAATAAACGTGGATTGAGCGAGGCAATTCTACATTTCTTCATTTAAGGAGAAGAAACTGTATGCCACCCATTCACAAAACTACATAGCAAGGAGGGTTGCTATCACTGTCAAGTGAGTGATAAGTGCGAGGGCTCGGGGCAAGGGTAGAGCCAGCACTACCAGCAGCAGGGCTGGGCTGATCAGTTGCACCCCATTATGGCTATCTAGTTAATGAGCCTGCTGGTTTGCCATGGCAGCAACCCGGTGGAAGGCCACAAAAATTGTGGAGACCAGGACAGAGGTCCCATGCTCACGTAAAAGGAAGACTGCAGCCAAGCAGAATGTGGAGACCCAGACTGTGGTCCTGTGCATGCATGAAAGGATGTCTGATGCTAAGAAAAGTGTGGAGACTCAGATTGAGGACCCAACACAAGATGCTAGTACACAAGTCACTGGCTGTGTTGATGGAGCGGGCTTGCAGGTGGTTTTTTCTTCTATACCTTTAGTGGCAAGGAAGGATACCGAGAGGATCCAAAAAAAAACACCTCATAAATAAATGGCTTAGAAGTTGGTACAAAAGCAGGAATTTTGTTTTTTTTTTTTGACCACAGGGCAATTTACTTGGCACCTGACATGATGGCTGCAGATAGAAGTAGCCTGCTTGGAGGGATAAAGTATGAAGGGGGAAGGGGACAAAATGAGGGCCACTGGGGTTGAGTGGGTCATTCAAGGGCTCATAGCAAACTTTATGGGTGAAGATGGTGAAGTACAAAGGGATGTACTAAGGCAGGGGATGATGGGGATGCTGCTGTTCTAGGGGATGCTAGATCCTCTATACAGGCAATGAGATGGAAAGCCCAGCTGAAGTGCCTTTATACCAATGCACACAGCCTGGGAAATAGGCAGGACGAGTTAGAAACCGTGATGCGTTTGGAAAATTGTGAACTTGTTGCATTCACAGAAATATGGTGGGATGACTCCCATAACTGGAATACCACCATTGAGGAGTATCGGCTCTTTAGAAGGGATAGGAGAGGTAGGAAGGGTGGGGGAGTTGCCCTCTGTTGAAGAGTGGATAGACTGTGAGGAGCTACCTCTAGAAACAGTCAGGAACAAGTTGAGAGCCTGTGGGTTAGAGTTAGGGATGGGACTAACAGAGGCCAGCTGGTGATAGGGGTATACTACAGGCCACCTGATGAAGGGGAGATGTTGATGAGGCTTACTTGCTTCAGATGTGGGTGGCATTTGCTCACAGGCTCTCATCCTGGTGGGAGACTTCAACCATCCGGATATCTCTTGGAAAGACCACATGGTGAGTTGCAAGAGGTCTAGGAGGCTGCTAGAATGTGTTGATAACTTTCTGGTTCAGGTCTTGGACCGACCAACCAGAGGTGAAGCATTACTGGACCTGCTGCTCACCATTGCTGAGGAGATCATTAAAGGCGTTAAGGTGGGCAGCCTGAGTGACTACGCCCTGGTCGAGTTCATGATCTCAAGGAATGTGGGCCTGGAAAAGAGTGACGTAAGGACCCTGAACTTTGGAAGAGCGAACTTTCACCTGTTCAATGTTGAGGAGAGCTGGCTACTCTTCAAGGATGCCTTTCTGAGAGCACAAGAGCTCCCTCTAGGTGGGGACTGGGGCGGTAAACCCTCCCCCACTGTAGAGGCAGAGCAAGTCCGAGACTGCCTCGTGAGACTGAATGTGTACAATTCTATGGGGCTAGATGGCTTGCATCCCAGGGTCTTGAAGGAGTTGACTGAGGTGGTTGCTGAGCCATCCTCCATCATATTCGAAAAGTCATGGCTGTCAGGTCCCAGATGACTGAAGGAAGGGTCACGTCACTCCCATTTACAAGAAAGGGAGCAAGGAGGACCTCAGGAACTGCAAGCCAGTGAGTCTCACCTCTGTACCTGGGAAGATCATGGAACAGATTCTCCTAGATGACATGCTTGATGACATGAGGAGTGAGCGTGTGATCCAAGACAGCCAGCATGCCAGCATGGCTTCACCTGGGGAAGATCATTCTTAACCAATCTCGTGGCCTTCTATGATGAAGTGACGGCATTGGTGGACAAGAGAAAAGTGACCGATACCATTTACCTGGACTTGAGCAAGGCCTTTGACATGGTCCTCCACCACATCCTTATCTCCAAATTGGAGAGATGTGGATTTGATGGGTTGACCACTCGATGGATAAGAAATTGGTTAAAAGGCCACAGACAGAGGGTGGTCATCAATGATTCTATGTCCAGGTGGAGGCCAATAATGATGGCGTCCCCCAGGGGTCTCTCTTGGGACCAGTGCACTTTAACATCTTTGTCAATGACACTGATGATGGAATTGAGGGCATCCTCAGCAAGTTTGCTGATGACACCAAGCTGAGTGGTGCGGTTGACATGGTGGAAGGAAGGGATGCCATTCAGAGGAACTTCAACAGGATTGAAAGATGGGACTGGGTAAACCTGATGAGGTTCAACACAGCAAGGTTTTGCACTTGTGCTGGAGGAATCCCAGGCATCCATACAGACTAAAAGGAACAGTCTTTGAGAGCAGCCTTGCAGAGACAGAGACCTGGGTTCTTGATAGATGAAAAGCTTAACATGAGCCAACAGTGTGGTCTTGCAGCTCAGAAAGCAAATGATACCCTGAGCTCCACCAGAAGAAGGGACTGGGAGATGACTGTCCCCTTCTACTCTGCTCTTGTGAGGCTCTATCTGGAGTACTGTGTCCAGGTCTGGAGACCCCAGTAGAAGAAAGATAGAGATCTGTTGAAGAGGGTGCAGAAGAGAGCCACGAAGATGATCAGGGGACTGGAGAACCTCCCCTATGAGGACAGGCTAAAGGGAGCTGGGCTTGTTCAGCCTGGAGAAAAGATGGCTGCAGGGTGACCTCATTGCAGCCTTTCAGTACCTAAAGGGAGTCTATAAAAAGGAGAGGAGTCAACTCTTTGAAAGGGTAGATAACAATAGGCCAAGGGGAAATGTTTTTAAGTTGAGGGAGGGAAGATTTAGATTGGATGTCAGGGAGAAGTTCTTTACTATGAGAGTGATGAGGTGCTGCCCAGAGAGGCTGCCCAGAGAGGTTGTGGATGCCCCGTCTCTGGAGGTGTTCAAGGCTGGATTGAATGGGAACCTGGTCTAGTATTAAACGGGGAGGTTGGTGGCCCTGCCTGTGGCAGGGAGGTTGGAGCTTCATGATCCTTGAGGTCCCTTTTAACCCGGGCCATTCTGTGGTTCTGTGATTCTGTAATTCTCTGCTGCTCAAGGCTCCAGCAAGAGAACTGATTTCAACTCTTGGGCCTGTAGTTTAAGAAGGACATGGAGCTGTTAGAGCAGGTCCAGAGGAGGGCCATGAGGACGGCAAGAGGACTGGAGTACTCCCTTGTGATGACAGACTGAGAGATCTAGGGTTGTTGAGTCTGGAAAAGTCTCCATTATATTATATATATATATATAAAATATATATTGTATATATATCTCCAGCTTATATTGTTCTTCCAGCACTTAAAGAGGGCCTACAGGAAAGATGAGGAGGGACTCCTTCTACGGAACTGGAGTGATAGGAGAAGGGGTAATGGTTTAAAACTAAAAGATAGTAGATATTAAGGGAAAAAAAAAAAAATCTTTACTATGAGTGTGCTGAAGCGCTGGTTGCCCAGAATAGCTGTGAATGCTCCATCCCTGGAAGTATTTGAGACAACATTGGATGGGGCTTTGAGGAATTTGAGGGATAAGGGGAGTTACCCCTGTCTGGGATTCTATGATTCAACATTTGAGACTACATCAGCAAATAAATGACACTATAGAAGAGATCAGTTGCAAAAACAGAATTAGAAAATAATTATCTTGTTTACTAGTTCAGCAGCTTGCTGAACCATAAGACCAGACATTTCATTGAGTGAATCTCATAACACTAGAAGGGGAGTTTGGCTTCACATTTGGAGTTTTGATATTCACATTATGTAATGTATTCTGTGTTGGTCTGTTAATTCTGCTGACGTATTCATCTAATAGAAAGTTTGTATTGGTGCTACATTATTTTATTAGTCAGAGCAGAGATTAGTACCAGGCAGTGTTTTGCTACTTCTATCAAACTGGGAAGGGCGGGGAGCTTGGTCCAGGGCAGAATATCACATTATTTCATTTCAGTTTGATTCCTTTTAGATAGAAAAAAAAAATACACCCTCAGCATTTGTCTCGTTATCCTCTTTTTTATTTCATTGAGTTGTATTATAGTTTAGTAATTCACACAAGAATAACTATCTCTTTTGATAATTGGCATTTTAAAAATGTATTTCTGAAGGTACAGCAGTTCAGTGGCACTCATTAAATAGCTCCAGGAATTATTCATAATTTCCAAAGACAATCGACCCATCATCTTTTAAAAACAAACAAAACAAAACAAAAACAAAAACAAAAACAAAAACAAAAACAAAAACAAAAATAGCCTTCTGGAGAACTGAGGAAGTGAAAGAAGTGAGCAGTGAGATGAATGAAGACAGAAAAATTGAACTTTAGCTGTCACAGTACATGAAAACTAAACAGCAGAAAGTTGCCTTTATCTCCTTAAAATACCCTCACTATTTTTCAATAAAAATATCACATTATTGTCTAATTTTACCCTTTCAACAGGAGATGACAAGTTTTACATCTGAATAAAGAACAGTCTCTATTTTGTTTTTTATCTGATATCCATGTTGATGGATATTTTTTATATTGTTTGTACTATAACCATGTATTTTTATCCTTTGTATTTTCTCTTACCTCATAAACACTCCATCTGAAATATGCCTGTTCAATTTATTGTCAAGTATATATAGTTATGTTAGAAGAAAATATTTGGAAATTTCAGGCCCAGACAAAGAATACAGACAAAGAATACAGACAAAGAATACAGATATTCCTATACTAGTAAATTAAATAATGCCAGCTAACACTGTTCAGTTTACAGTTATAGTGTAAGTTTTGCTCCTGGCATCAGGGCACTCTCCTCGAACAACAGCTGCAATTTGATTTTCTCAGAAATACTTCAGTCTTCAAAACTGGTTTTGAAGACTGAAGTAAAGACAGATAACCCATAATGATTCTATATATATATATATGAACATTTCAATTACTGGCTGGGTTGCTGTTACACTTCCCTGTCCATCCAATCACGAAGTGATCTTCTCCCTAAAACTGCAACAGTTATATGCCTGATTTGGCAACACCTAGTGCTTTCAAAACCTTTACTACTTCATGAGAACCTGAATGAATAAAATTATACACAAGTATCCAAAATGGTGTCCCTAATGGCAAATTCATGTCTGTATAGACAAAATAAGTACATAGGCAGATGATAGGCAGCTGACTATTAGAAGTACTTTCTGTGTATATGTGATTAATTCTAAACTGTATAAAATGATTCCTTAAAATTAGTTAGCTCCTACCATATCCACAACTGAATGAAAATGACATAAAACTAAAAAGTTCATCAGATTAAAATTGAGTTGGAAATTGAATATTCTTATATCAGAAGTCTGGAAAGAGCTTTGTGTTCATTTTCAAGGAAACTGATTTTGGATTTAAGAGTGCTTGAATATAATGATTAGGATCAGTAAAGTGGAAAGTCACTAGCACAGTGAAATTGCTTCTGGAAATAGTGGAATGCTTTTTACGTTAAATCAAATATCTCTGATAATGGGCCTTTTTTATAATATCTTCCCAATAGATAGCATGTTACATCTCCTTCAAAGTGTAAAAAGTACCTTTCCCGAAGCTAGAGAGATGCTGCTGTTAGTACCTACATGGAATATGTTGCAATTTGCATTGGAAGTTAAAACTGCCATCAAATAGGATGATTTTACAATAGAGAGCAGGTATTCCAGAGAGTTCAGAGAGGGTGAAAGAAGTCCTTTATTAAGTTCTGCAATCAAACTCGGACACACGTATGTTATTCCATCTGAAGAATAAGTTTCTGTCTCAACTCATTTATCTTCTTATCATCATGTAAGATGATAACATAAAACTGAATGTGTTCATCGTTCACTAAAGAATATTTGGCACTACCTGAAGTCTGTTCTTGAGTAGTGCCACCTGAAGAGGCTTTAGGTGACAGTTATCCTTTCAAACTGCACTACCTTCAATATTTCACTACCTATTCAATATTTAGAGTACATAGCAATGCAACTTTTATCATGGAGTAGCAGCATCCTAAAATTTAAAACGTGATACGAACATAATTAGAAATCCTCCTATCTCACAAGCATGCACAAACATGAGGTGACTGTGAATAAGGTTGCTCTGATTGGCTAACCAATAAATATCAACAAATATAACTTAGCAACAACTTGGTGAAAGGATTACAAAATTATCTATAGTCCGAAAAAACAGATTGGCTTGTACTTTGAGAATAAGTCATACTGCCAGAACATAGATACTCATAGACACGCTTTCTGCTTTCACAAAATGATCTGTAGTCTGAATTTGTACATGTGTGTTGAGAACTAAAAGCTGAAATTTGTACAGATAAAACTGATCATCTATTTGGTATATGGAAATGGAAATGTTAATCAAACTCTATTCTGATTAACTTAACATAGAGAAAAAGGTGGTTAAAAAAGTGATGGCCCAGTTAGTACCGAGACCATTGGAGACTAATCTGATATCTGGCTTGGAAACATGACAGATAATCAACCAGACAAACAAAAAGCCTGAACAATGATATGCAAAGTAATGCCACTTATATTTGTTTTGCATCAATTTTTTTTTTTTTTTCAGCTTTCTTATGCTACTCTTTCTCAAATTTTCAGCAAATATTTTTAATTTTTAAGATCACAGATTTTTACATTTGTCATACTACCCACTGTATAAAGTTTTATTTATAACAGCTTAACAGTCTTAATAGGTCAGGGTCTACTAGAGGCTGGCTGATAGTGAAGAGCCTGTGGACAAGGCCATCTTTCAACCACAAGAGGCATTGTACCCACAGGCTCTCATCCTGATGGAGGGTTTCAACCATCCAGATATCTGCTAGGAAAGTATCACAGCAAGCTGCGAACAATCCAGGAAACTCCTGGAGTCCAGTGATGATAACTTGCTGGTTCAGGTATCGGGCAGATCAACCAAAGGTTGCAGAGGAGATCATTAAAGTGATTAAGATTGGAGTCAGTCTGGACTGTAGCAGTCCAGCCTTGGTTGAATTAGTGATCTCGAGGATTATGGGCCCAGAAAAGAGCAGAGTTGTAAGAGATTATTCTTTTATATCATTGTGTCAAAGTTTGCTGTGGACACAGATGAACAAGTCCAAGCAGGTCCTGGGCAAGGGTTGAGAAATCCTTTGTCTGAGGGACACAGATGGACAAGGCCAGGGGAAACGAGAGAGATAAACTGCAGATTAATGGTCGTGAAGCAGTCTTTTGTGTGGGCTGATCTTGAGGAAGATGGCCATCTCAGGAGGTGCTGCGCATGACTCTTACCCTGGCACCCAGGAATGCCACACTGGCAGCAGAAGGACAAAAAGAAGACTTACAACAATAAGGTTAGCTTTTCTGGCAAGAGTCTTCAAAAGAAGAGGTTTCTGCCATGAGAAGCCTCACGACCTGCCTCTCTCCCTCCTGGACTTGCTCTGTGTTCTACCTGCATGCTGAAGAAGAACAAAAGTGTCTGCCATCAGATTCCTCACTATGGAATTCCTGCATGCTGACAGACTCTCCTGGGCCTGCTACCTGAGTCCTGCTAGACTCAGGTAGTTCCTCCCAGATTGGCTCTGTGACTTCTTCCTGCTACCTGCTTGAGGCCGAAGGCCGGCCACGCTGCTGCTGCTTTCCCCCTGCTGCTTTTCCCTTGCATCTTCGAAACAGCATGCAACGGGACCGCTGCTGGATCCTAGTGGTGACTATCCCTGCTTTACGCAATTCTTGCTTATTTCCTATCTTTTCTATTGACCTCCTTCTCTTCCCCATCACCTTAATTCATAATAGTCACCATCCTTCCCTTCCCTGTCTCCCTCATTAGGATTTATAATAAACTGGACCAACATTTGAACCATTGTTTCTTAATCTCACGCCGTGTATACATACATATATTAAAAGAACCTCTTCTCCCTCCTATAAATTGGAGCAAGACAAGAGTAAGGACCTTGCAATTCAGAACAGCAAATTTCAGGATCTGTAAGGAAATATTGAACAGGATATCTTGGGAAACTGTCCCTAATGACATAGGAATGAAAGAGAATTGGCACCTTTAAAGCTCTTTAAAAGCACCTTTCTGAGAACACAAGAGCTCTCCAACCCTTAGGATGAAAAATCAAGGAAAGGAAGCAGGAAACTGGTGTAACAGAGCAAAGACCTGGCTGGTCAATCTGAGGGAAAAGAAGGTACAGGCAGTGGAAGCAGTTACTTGCAGTCTAGGAAGAATACAGGGATGTTGTCTGGGCATGCAGACATGGGATCAGGAAAGCCAAGGCACAGATGGAAATAAACTTAGCAAAGGATGTGAGAAATAACAAGAAGGGATTCTATAGGTGCTTTGATCAGAAAAGACAGGCAAGCAATCTCTAAAAATCTATCTCTCTCTAAATTTGAGAGGTACAGATTTGAAAGTGAGACTATTTGGTGGATAAGGAATTGGTGGGATGATTGCAGCCAGAGGGCTGTCATCAACGACTCTCTTTCCAAGGGAAGGCCAGTGTTCCCCAGGGGTATGGCAGTGTGCTTCCTCCTGCCTTCAACTTCCTCATCTGGGCTGGCCATTACACTGCAAGCTTTGCTTTAGAACTGATAACATTGTGCTGCTAAATTGTTAACAGCACAGGTGAGCTTGTTATTCTGACTCCAAGAGATACAGCACAGAGGGAGGAGCATACTTAAAACTTCAGGAATGGAAACTTGGTGGTACTGTGGAATTGATAAATTGCATATTAGTCATCCCAAGTTAGCAGCTTTTCAATTTTATGTCACAGCAACATCAGTGAAGATAGGTATGATTACAGTCACTCAAGCTCCACCTGCAAATATTATAAAAATTGATTGAGATAGAAGGAATTTCAGGAAAAATACCATCACAGAAAAATTATGAGGGCACTGCTGGCTTCTTGGACCAGCTGACAGGCTGAGCCTCACTTCTCACCAAAAAAGTACGCTTACCAGGTAAGATTCAAACACTCTGTTATATGAAGCACTTCTCTGAGGTTCTGACATCACTATAGAGTTATTCCATAGTTTAACACATTACCAGTTGTCTCTATAATTCATACTATTGGTATTCACTTGTGCTTTGCAAACAATGTATTTATCACCGTCAATTCAAAAGAATCTGTAATTGGCTGCTCCAATAAAGAACACTCTTCCATAAGCTAGTCATAAGAGTTCTCATTGAGTGTGGCCAAACACATTAAGGGTGGTTGTATGGGCCCAGTACAACATGACTAGATAAAGGTGCTCCATGCTATGGGTGAATCCACAGTTGTAAGAGTTCTAATTGGATGTGGAAGAATTCCCTGAGGCTGATTGTACAAGCCCATTTGAATGAAACTGGATCTGTAGCACCAAAGTGTATATGAACCTTTTAACATAGAGCAGTAAGTCTTGGGACTGGTACTCTTCAATATCTTTATCAGTGATCAAGATAGTGGGACTGAGGGAAGTTTTGGTGACACAAATCTGAATGTTGCAGTAATACAACAGAAAGAAGAGATGCCATCTAAAACGTGGACAGGCTTGAAAAATGAGCCCACAAGAACCTAATGGTGTTCAACAAAACCAAGTGCAAGGTGTTGCACTTGAGTTGGGAAAATCCCAGATATGTACACACTGTGAGAAGAACTCACTGAGAGCAGCCCTGAGGAAAAGAACTTGGGATCTTGATGGGCAAAAAGCTGAATGTGAGCCAGCAGTATGCTCTTGCAGCTTTGAAGGCTAATTGCATCCTGAGCTGCATCAAAAGATGGATGGCCAGTAGGGCAATAGAAGCGATTGCCTTTCTCTATTCTGCCCCATCTGGAGAATTGCATCCAGATATGGGAACCCCAATGAAAGATGTATAGCTTTTGGGGTGGGTCCAGGGGAGCGCCATGAAGATGCTCAGAGGTTTTGAGCACCTCACTTATAAAGAAAGATTGAAGGAACTAGGTTTCTTCAACGTGGAGAAAAGAATAACAGAATCACAGAATAACAGAACTGTACGGGGCAGAAGGGACCTCTAGAGATCATCAAGTCCAGTCCCCCTACAAAGAAGGGAAGAGAAAGCTTTACAGCAGAGAAACACAGAAGGTCTTGGGGAAACCTAATTGAAGCCTTCCTGTATTAAAAGGGAGATTATAAACTAACTCCTAGCAACCTATAAGCATCTAACCCCTAGTCAACTCCACATAAGCTTATGGACTTCTGCGCTATGTTATGTAGTATGGAATAACCGCTGGCCTAATTCACACCAGCTGTACTGGCTTCATCAAGTTGGGTCTGGAAATATTCCAAGACTACAAAGCTTTTCAGCTTTCCTGTTCCAATGATGGTTTAATTATATGGGGAAAAATTCAACTTCTGCTCATTGCTCATCCTCCCACTGTGTACTGTTGCTTTTCTATCTTTCACTTGTCCTTATCAACCCAGTACTGTCCCTTTTCCTTCATCCTCTCCTCGTAGGACAAGTGCTCCAACCCTGACGAGCTCGGTGGCTTCTTAGTGAACTCACTGCAGTTTAGTAAAATCTTTTCTACAATGAGAATGCCATTTTTATTTTTTTAATAAAGGCTTGAATTTTCACACCAAAAATACAGAGTTCATTGTTTTTGATTAATTTCATTTTTTTGCTGTAACACTGCATGAGATTTTCCTATATATTACTGACTTGATGTAGTACTTTAAATTGCTGTGTATCTTCAATTTTCAACCTTCTCCTAGTCCTTTTTTTTTCCTCAGAATTTCCTGTTCTTGTTTTCTCTCTTGTTGTTTTTTTTTTGGTGTTTTCTTTTGTTTTCTTTTGTTTTTAAATACCACATCTTTATTTCCATTTATCTCCAGAGGATTATTTCCTTGGAATATACACATATTCCCATCCTAAATATTTGGAAGGAATTCAGAACACACAAAGAAATGAACATTTAATGCAATACTTATCACCATTTATTACATTTTTATGGGAATGCGGAGATGCAGAAATATTTAATAAATAAATAAACAAAAAGGAGAAGGAAATGAGCAAGAGTTTTGCTTCATTTTATTGGCAGCAGATACTTGAAATCTTTCAGTTGCTAATCTGTGTGTTGGCCGAGTTTTGTAGTCAGTGCAGCCAGGGGGAGCTCTTCTGCAAGCAGTTGTACAGGTAGAGCTGCTTCCAAATCTGAGTAACCCACTGTAAGGGCTTGGCAGATGGAGTTCTGAGGAAAAGGGCACTTCGAACATGATACTTTTTTCTTTCCTCCGACCCATCTTAATTGCTTGCCTACAGGGTGCTTTGTTTTAATGCTGCCAGCTCGCAGTATGACATCATGTTTCTCCAGAATCTTTTTTTTTTTTTTTTTTTTTTTTTTTTTTTTTTCTTGTGGCCACGGTAAAACACAGGAGAGCAGATAGATAGAAAAATAGATGTTTTTCTTCTTCATTGAACAGTACTCCATTTTCACCCAATAAAAGAATGTGAGGTATCAGCAGAATCCTGACATAGTCATTTTTTTTGTTTACCAGGTATTCGCATTGAGGCAAACATATATATCATTTAACATCAGTGTTACTAGGTTTAAAATATGTGGTTGTCATAAAAGTAGCTCAACTTTTGACAACAGCATTAAAGTAGATTTCCTCAGCTAGTAGGTCAAAAGCAAACATACTGGCACTGTGATGCTAATACATAGGGGAACATGAAAGTTCAGAGAAAGCTTGACATGCTTAGAAAATGTAGCAAAACGCTGAGAAGTTCTGCTGAGGAAAAAAAATGAAAAGCTTTTTGAAAGCTTCTGAGTCAGAAGGACCTCAAAAAGCAGATTTCAGATCAAAGGCTCCTAAATATCACATTTTCAGTATCATAGAGACTACAAACCCTGGTAAAGCCAGAGGACTTCCACCCATTCCTACTCTTTTCAATGCCCAACCTGCACTCTGCATCTCCAGTGTTTATCTATCTCTAACTGCATCTTTTTCCAATTTAAAATCATAGAGTTTCTCAAATGACTAGCACATTTATTCATGCACCCCCAAAATCAGACAATATTTAACCTTATGTGATTAATATTAAAAAGGTTATAACCTGGTTTGATTTTCTGCAGTAGTTGCTCTTGAGAATATCTGAAATTTTCAAATGTAATTATTTATTTCCTCTTATCTAATATTTACTTGCTTATATATACTGTGATACATGGGATTCTGCTATTAGTTATGTTAAAATACTGTTAAAAATCTGAAACAAGAGTTTACATTAAGGCTGCCTGAATCTGAATTTAGTTAAAAACAAATAAACACATTAGGTGGATGTCTCCTATGAAATTGTGCTACAATTAAAAATCTTCTATATGCATATTTTTTCTTATTCAAATACTATCCTATTAAATTACTGATGCATTTATATTTAAGATTAATGTACATACTAGAGCTATTCATTCAGCTAGCAGATTGGAAAAGAAAAATCTATTTTGCTTATGAATTATTGTAATTAATAATTTTCATCCAATTCTAAATTTATTACCTAAATTCAAACCATTTTTTCTATATGTGCATTACTTTTTTGGTTACTGACATCATTATAATCTCATTTCTCTTCCTCCACCTCTGAAAATACTCTATAGTCATTTTATGAACGGGAAGTAATATGTCTTTTAGAGCCACAATATATATGACCTCATTGAAATAGTCCCAAAAGATAAAAAACATATATCATCATTCTGGGAGATGATAACTGTCTAGATCTCTCTAGCACACTCAGCAGCTCAAAGACATAATTGAATGATTTTTTCTTTTGAACGCTGTACAGTTCAATGTCTTCTGCTCTCAGTCTTTCCTACTAGTTGATTGATCAAATGTATCCATGAAGCAAATTGGCCAAGCTTTTAGAAGGTCAGATAGGTTTCTCAGTAAGTGTATGATTTTGTCCCTGCCAGCTCTTAACCCTAGGCTTGGTTAGAACAGCTTGGTTACACTGGTGAGAATGACCAATTACTTCTGTGTGATAAAAATGGAAGGTCACTTTGAATATCACATATACCCATTTCATTTCTAGCATTTCTTTATTTAAGGAATTAATGAAATCCTACTAGGACCTGGAGATTGTTGATGGTTGCTTTTTTTTGTTTTGTTTTGTTTTCTTGTTGTTGTTGTTTGTTTGTTCGTTTTGTTTTGTTTTGTTTCTTCCAATATAATTTTTCAATTAATTTACTGATACATTGTGGGTGGAGTAGTATATCTACTTTCACTTGATTCCAAGATCCTAAATAATATGGCAAATGATAAATGGGGCAATCTGAATTCATTGTGAATGCTAGACTGACATGCAGAATAGATTATTATACTTTGGTGAGATGCTCTTTCTGTGCTAACAATATTTCATTTTTCTTGATGTATAATAGACTCTGTTTCAGCTGCTCTACAGAACCTGTACTTCTCTTGAGACCCATTTTAAATTTGTTATTGCTTTGCTATCAATATGTGACACGATTGAAGCTCCTAGCGGTTTTTGGATTTGTCCAACTCAGAAGCTATTCTAGTCACATATATATCTTCCAAAAGATATTTAGTATTCATTGCTGTATCCTATTTATATCTATATTGCCCCCAACATAAGAAGAATGTGGAGTTGTTGGAGCAGGTCCAAAGAGCCACAAAGATAATCAGAGGGCTGGAGCACCTTCACTATGAAGACAGACTGAGAGGACTAGGGTTCTTCAGCCTCAAGAAGAGAAAGCTCCAAGGAGAACTTAAAGTGGACTTCTAGTACCTGGGGGGGGGGGGGGTCTACAGGAAAGCTGTGGAGGGACTTTTTAAAAAGGCATGAGTGAAAGATAAGGGGAAATCGATTTGAATTGGAAGAGGGTACATTTAGATTAGATATCAGGAAGAAATCCTTTACTATGACGGTGGTGAAACAATGGAACAGGTTGTCTGGTGAGGTGATGAATGCCTCCTCCCTGAAAGCATTGAAAGCCAGGCTGGATGGGGCTTTGAGCAACCTGGTCTAGAGACTGTCCCAGCCTATAGCATGGGGGGTTGGAGCTACAGAATCTTAAAGATCTCTTCCAAACCAAAATACTCTATGATTCTGTGGTTCTATATTTTTAACACATAAAGATAAGCTATAGTTAGTAACTTATCTTAGTATTAATACAGACTTAGGAAAGAAATGGTCAAGCCCAAATGCTCTCAAATGATTATTAAGCATAGAATGAAAAAAAAAAAAAAAAAAAAAAAAAAAAAAAAAAGTCACACTATTTCTGAATCTACTTGCTCTGCTCCTGAAAGAATCTAGGAGGCTTCTGGTTCCCAAAAGCTTCATGCCATACTTTCTATAATTGCAGAAGCTGTTCATAATTACCAGGAAAGTTTTTCACTATCTCTAGCTCTTTCATATTAGGCAATTTGAATATTGTTGCCTTTGAGATGCTTTAGCATGGTAGTCAAAAGGTACAGAAGAGGTAAAATGTAGCACAGTAGAAGAGTAAGACTTGCTGTTCCCACTGCCACTATGGGAGAGGAAGAGGGGCAGGCACAAATAATGTCACATTTCCATAACACTGCTGCAACATCCATTACAAAAAGCATCCTGGTTTCAAAATATCAATCCATTACAAAAAGCATCCTGGTTTCAAAATATCATAAATTAGTGGTTTTACTGTCATAGAGTGTCATACTGCCAGTTTTGTATATTCCTAGAATCAGCTAATTTAAAGAACTTTCAAATTTAAACTATAGTTTGTGACATCCTGATTCCAAGTAAGTTTAGATGATTATGTGAGACCATAAAATGAACAGCAGATACGGAGTGCTGCCACATCTGGCTAAATGTGGGTAATTAAGAAGTGATTTGCTGATTCCATAGTTCAGACACAGACCAGAACGGAAGAAAATGTCAAAGTGCATCAAACTAAGGCCACACTGAGCATGGATAAAAGATAAATCTTCCTCCTGAGAATCATGGAAATCCATTTCTGAGTCAGTTTTTACTATGTTCTCATCATCTTTTATGACAAATTTACAGTGCAGAATTCAGTATCATCTTTAAGGTGTTTTCAAACCTGAGCAATTCTATGATTCTATGCTTCTATGATCATGGTATTTAACAAACATTATGACAAGAGGAAAACAAATAAATTATGAGATTTTTAAATGTGTCAGCAACATAATTTGTAATTTTTCCTTAGAAAATGAAAAGAGTTGTGCAATACCTGCTCTGAATGAGGTTAAACCCTGTCTGAGAGATGTCTTTACTCTTGATTTTGGTTTGACTTAGCTCTTTGCAGTTGCTCTCAATTCTTTCTGTTTTCCATTCAATTTGGTGCACAATGTGCCATTCCTATCTCTGCTACAACCTTTCTGAGGTCATCAAGATCCCTTGTGATGGTATTCTTGTCCTCTAGTCTTGTCTCTCATTCCCTGGCATCGCATCAAAAATGCAGAACTACAAGTGATTCATGGTGAAAATAGCAGGAGGAACTTTCACATTAGACACAGCATCATCATGCCAATGTAATCACATACAGCATATGCACAGTAAGCATGTGCAATTGAATAATATTTTATATTGTAATTATAACGAATAATATTAATTTCTGTTAAAAAGGGTATTTCTTTAAATTTTACTTACCAAAAATGACTGATTTATCTTTGTTGCACTGAAAGTTTTTTTTTTTTTTTTCCTGAATTTTAAGAAACATTTTCTTCCCTTTCTCTGGAAATAAGCTCTTGAATTCCACACAGTAAATTTTTATGTTCAGTTGCTATCATGCAATTACATCATATGACTCACTGGAATGACAGATTTTCTTCTTAAATACAGAGCAACCAAAAATATTACACTACAGAAACATTTTGTCAGTTTATTTTAGTGAAATGAATCCCATGATTCAATATACAATGTATAAAGTCCCAGAACTTTTATTCCTGTGCTACCTAGACATAGTTTTGCAATTGCCTGTCAATAAGTACTTGAAGTACTTAAGGGAGCACATAAACAGGTGGGGGAAAGTCTTACATGAGTGAATAGTGATAGGACAAGGGGGAATGGTTTTAAACTGAGACAGGGGAGGTTTTAGGGCAGGATAGATATTAGGAGGAAGTTTTTCACTCAGAGAGTGGTGACACACTGGAGCAGGTTGCCCAAGGAGGTTGTGGATGCCCCATCCCTGGAGGCATTCAAGGCCAGGCTGGATGTGGCTCTGGGCAGCCTGTGTTTAGTGACCCTGCCCATGGCAGGAGGGTTGAAATTTGATGATCACTGTGGTCCTTTTCCACTCAGGCCATTCTCTGATTCTCTGATTCTATGATAATCATACAGTCATAGAATGCTTTCTGTTGGAAGGGACATTTAAGATCATCTAGTTCTCCTTCCATGGGAATTGATACCTTCACTAGATCAGGTTGCCAAAAGCCCTCTTCAACCTGTACTCAAACACTTCCAGAGATGTATACAACTTATTTAGGCAAACTATTGAGTACCTCACCACCCTCAAAGTATATTTTTTATCCCCAAATCTATGTTAAATCTACCTTTTTTTGTTTGTTTGTTTGTTTGTTTGTTTAGTTTAGTTGAAAACCATTTCCCTTGTTCCCATCACTACACTCCTACACTCTGTGATAAAGAATTTCTCTCCATTATTCCATTAGGCTCTTTTAAATACTAAAAGACTGCCGACTTTTCCCTTTGTAAGCTAAACAACCCAAACTCTCAGCATGTGTTCATAGGAGAGGTACTCCAGGCCTTTGATCATCTTCATGCATGATAATTAGTATTTAAAAAAAAAAAAAAAAGCTAATTAGATTAAAAGTTACCTCTTTAAAGGTGCTGAATTCATTAAAAAAAAAAAAGTTCTGTAGAAAAGTTCTTTTCTAAATGAAAAACATATATGTAACACTAGTGACTGCAAAAAGATTCCACAAATTAGCTTTCCAATCCAGATCTCATTGAATTTTTTAATTTTCAGGAGTAATTGCTCCACATCACGTAGAACTTATTACTAAAAGTCAGATGCTATATTCTGGGGAAAAAGAATAAGTCCTTCTGGTGATGGCTTACAGGATCATAAGTTAGTTAAAAAATAATTAATATTTTTTAATAGTTAATTTAAAAATTTAGTTAAAAAATAAAGACATAACAACTCTTTATATTCCTCAATGTCTGATGAGTCACACATTCTGTACGAGTTTGTAATTATTCTCTGATTAGGAAGTCCAAAGGGTGATAGCACCATTCAGTCCAGTTAACACAGTTCATTTGTGTCTGATGTACTACAGAAACATACAAGAAAAATATTAGATCTTTCACGTGTAAAAATATGAATGGTTGAAAAGAAATCAAGGTTGAATCTTTAATGCTGTTGTATGGCTACATCAACTGTGAGTTATATTAAAAATATGTACAAAACTCCCTAATTACACTCTCATGTAAATATGAACACCTCTCTACATGTAATCAACTTATGCTAGCACATCCAATGACTGATAAAGTGTGATTTTGGAACAGTTCTGATAGATTTTATAATCTCCTCTAACCCAGAGTAATTACTCTTATATTTTCTTCATATTTAAATCTAGTATTTTGAATATTTATAGTACCTGCAGTATCTTGAAATATTGCATCCTGAACATACAATAATATGCCAATTAAAATTAAATATCTTTCTCATGAGGCTAAACTTTCTATGTCATCTGTGTAGGAAAGCTGAGGATAAAATTGCATAAACTTTTCTCATTTTGCAGTTTTAAGATCTATCTTCCCCTCTATTCTGGGAAATGCAAAGGGTGGTTCTTGCTTACTCTCTCTGTCTCTGAAGAAAATCCATCATGCACATTCACTAATCTAGTTAATCATCTAATGAAACTATATCTTTATAAGGGTGTATTTCTCATCTGAAGGAATATTATATATGATCACACAATTTGTGTAGAAGGGTACTCTGTGGTCAATATGCCACCAAAGGCATACAGTTCAGATAACAACACGACCTGTCAGAATGCAGAATTCCACAAGTAAATACAATCTCAGCAGTAGCACAGTACTTCTAGCACATAATCTTACACTTCACTTACTGAAGCTGAATAAAAAGCTATAAAAGTAGGCATCATCAGGGCACAGGAAATGGGAGCTGAGCATGACCTATGCACAGAACAGAACACTCATTATCTCCATTAAAAGAATGCAATGATCTGTACCAAAAATCATACTTTGCAATGTTCATTTGGCAATTCTTTTACTTTTTGCTGAAGCTTAAAAGTACGCACTAAGAATCTCAAAATGCATACAATATGCTATTATAGTGATTGCTATCACAATCATATTTGGGTAATTTGTATTTATATTGTAAATGTTTTATTTTGTGATCAGGTTGACAAATAATGAGGTCAAAGGTGCACATGTATGATAAGACTATAAAATACCAACGATTTATCCACGATATGGAAATAAAAAAAAAAAGGATCATATAAAAAGACTGAAAACATAAACAGCAATATTATGAGTTCAGCTATTGAACCAGCCATTGCTTCAGCTGTTGTTTTTTCCATGCACTTTATAATAGCCCTTTGACTTTCCTTCTGTGTATGTTTTTGGTTGAGTTCATAATGGTGTTTCCTGAATGTCATATCATTTCCACAGTGTATAACCCGCTGGTGTTACAGAAGGCTAGAGCCGAGTACTGTAAGTCAACTGCTTTAGATTCTCCGTGCAGTTTTCAGCTTCCTGGATTGTATCCGTTGACCTGCAGTTCTGACTGAGCAATTTTGAAATCACACAAGTGATGGCTAAGCTTGCACTAAGTTATAGAGAAGAAGTCAGACACGACAGACCTCCCCAAGTTTTAAAAGAAGTTAACTGATAGTCACTTAGACAGTCTTTGTGGCTTAAAAAATCAGAAATACTTAATGAAAGCCTATTTCTTTAGGTACTTAAGTCAATCAGTTACAGTGACATTCAGCTACTGCTGCTCCTGGAGCAACAAAAGCAGGCTGCTCTGCAGGAGAAGACAAGCTCCAGAGCTGGGGTTGCTAGAAAGATGTGTAGGGCCTGTGTCTCAGCAGGCTTAAGTCTTCCAGTCGTCATTGCTCCCTAAGAAAGAAAATGGACAGCAGGACAGAAATTAGTCTGTCAACAATCCAGATATCCTGCCAAGGTGGTGCTGAAAAGACAGGTTCAAGCCATGAAGTCAACTCAGAAATGTAAGGTCAGGATAAGAAAAGCACGAGGCCAGACATGGACATACCTACATTATCACTGAAAAAAAAGCGAAGGGCCTCAACTTAAATGAAGTTTATGTGCCAATATGCAGAGGTCACAGTTTTTCACAACAATCTATTCCAAAGTTACACAGCTGTGTTGTATTAAAGCTGGCTCTGCACAGAGACAGACAAAACTGTCTCACTAAAGGGGCACAGTTTGCAGATCTTAATAGCACACATGGGTGCCTGACAGCTATGTGTATTAAGAAACTAGGCATTAATTTAACTTTAAAATGCTGACCAGTATAGATATTGTCCCATGGCTCAGTAATATAGAGGTTGTTCCCAAAAATAAATAATTTACCCCCCCCCCCCCCAAAAAAAAAAAAAAAAAACAACAAAAAAAACAGTCTAAAGTGAGGATTTGCTCTTTAAAGAAAAAAATCCTGAATATACGAAAGAAATACCTAACTCATTAGCAGGTTGTAGCCCCATGATAGGTCAGCTTTCTCAAGCTGTTCACGGGACAATAAGGGATACGAAGAAAAACAATGCAAGTACAAGTGAAATTTGTGAACAGAGACAAAAATAACTGATTAGGCTTATTGGCTTCAAGGTTTCAAAGCTGAGGACATAAATGGAAAAGGAGTCACCCCACAGCTCATTCTTACACCATTGTCTGGGCTTATTTATTGAATAGGGCCCAAATTCTGAGATTCCATTTGTCCCTAAATTCTTCCATGGAGGTATTTAGAGTTTCCATGTGAGTAAACACTGATCTCTGTGATAGCTGCTGCCTTGGAGCAGCATCAGATCTGAAATAGGATGTCATATGGTAATGGATGTAAAATCACAGGAGTATGATTAAGAACACAGAGTCTGAGATGAATGTAAAATGCATGATTGAGCTACTAAGATTTCAAATACAGTAACAACAATTCCTTGTTTTATGTATAAGATGTTTTGTTTTTGCTCAAAACAGAATTTTGAGTGTATAAAGCTGCTGAATGAATTCTGGCCTGTACAGAATTGCAGGCCATGCCTGGGAAAATGCTACTGACAAGGCCAAAGATAATACTTGTCTTCAAGTCAAAAGCTGTCATTAAACAATCTCCATTACATTCCTATCTGTCATATCTGTGAAAGAAGAGAGTCAACACTTTACTCTTCAGTAGCCTCTACCTTGAGATAGCCACCTCCCAAAGGGAAGTGAAAGGCCAAGCATCAAAAGCTTCTTGGCAAAAAATATGAACAAGTTCTTTCATCTCTAAATTCTCTTTGTCCTTTGATTATAGAGCAGAACGTGTCTGCCAGAGGCACACACTGAGATAACTCAGAACAGGCAGAGGCTTTATAGTCACCCCAGACATCTGTGTTCAGCTTCAGGAGACACAGACCTGCACATTTGTAATATATCCTCAAACAGCCAAAGCACGCACTCGATAGCTAAACTGAAATGGCCTCTTCTGAGGCTAGCATCTAGGGAACACTTATCTTGAGATTTTTCTCTCCAGAGAGGTTCCAGCTGAAATGCCTGTTGTTGTCTGAAAGATCTTAGTTTACATTCACTAAATTGACAGCCACCTATGGAATAAGGGATAAATAACATATATTGAAAGAAGTGACAGGTGCCTGAGTAGTGGATTTAGACACTTAAATGAAGCAGAATGACTAATTATCTTGCATGATTTGGGATGAAAGGACAAGGCTAATGCTGTTGTCTTTTTAAGTATGTCATAAAGTATCAGCCACTCAACTGCAGATCAGCATTGAATAACACAAATAACTTAGCACTAAGTCACTTTCTTTACATTTACAGCCCAGGGTGACAGGATTAAGTAAATACAGTATATTTTCTATGACATTTTTTCACATATAAATGATTACATTATTGTAATATATATTCATGCTCTGGGGCTATGATCCTTGCTTGCCAGGGCTATAAACATATCCCTCATTAGTTTTTGTTGTTTATTTTCCCTTTATGGTGTAGCAAACGGTTTTGGCTTAGACAGGTAGTCAATCACATTGTGATAACTCTGGGCGTTTGTTGATCACAATTAAATATTTTCTTCCCAACAAGAAAATCTTGCATTAGTAATTTTGCCTATTTTTGTCAAGAGCAGCCACCAGGAAATAGGAATCAAATTTAAAAAAATAAATAAATAAATTGTAAAATATTTTCTATTTATGATGAAGATATTTTCGCTGTGATTTACTCAAGGTATTTCATGTAAATAAATGAAATTCAATACCTGAACAACACGATTCATAATCTCTGCTTTGAAAATCCATAAAGATGCACCAAATCAAAACACGCAAGCTTAAGTGAGTAAGCAAAATCATTAATAAATCCCACTGCAATAAATATGAAACAGGCCACAGGAATTTTTCTGCCTTTTCATTTTGCTTAGATTTCCATAGCTCCTATAAATCTATTTCCGTAGCTCCTATAAATCATTTAATGAGCTTATCTTACAATGAAATTTTATTAAAAATAATAATTATTTTTCAGGTAGCGATTTTCAAAAAGAAAATTCTATGTATGCAATAGCTGCAAATATGCTTTAAGCATCCTTATGCTAGAGGCAGTGTGATTAAATACAGCTGAGTAGGTGGAAAAGTCACAACCTATTGGCACAAACAGCAAAGAACATGACATATGGCTGTTTATACCAGTGACTCCAGTCTCTGGCATGATTAAGATGCTTTGCTGTTGCATTTCATCCTTGTCTAGTGAGGGCGGCCAGCAGTACTGCCTTTAGTCACAGTCATTGCCTGCCACACAGTTTCCTCCTGTTTTCTACAGAAAAGTGTTCACAGACTCACACCACTACTCATATCATTTATTTGTACAGCACCTAGTGCAGTGGAATTTCAGTTTCAGTTTCACCTCTATCACGTGGCAATAAATAAATCATGTTCTGGGTCAATCCTAGTAAGAAGATAGGCACCTCCCAGCTGCTCCCTTACTCTCCTCACAGTGGGATCAAGGAGAGAATTGAAAAAGTGCAAAAGCTCATGATTGGAAATAAAGACATTTTAATAGACAAAAGAAAAGTTATGTGTGCAAGAAAAAGAAAACAAAGAATTGATCAGTACTTACCATTCAACAGGTTGATGTTCAGCGATTTACTGGAAAGCATGACCTCATCATGCCTAATGGTTAATTGGGAAGACAAACATGGAAACTCTGAATGTCCTCTCCCTCCTTCTTTAACCTAGCTTTTATTGGTGAGCATGACCAATATCAGTGCAATGATATGCAATATCTCCAGATGGAGATAGCTGTCCTGGCTGTGCCCCCTCCCTGACCATCCCCTTCTTGTGCACTCTAATCTGCTCATAGGCCAGGCGGTGAGAAAAACAGAAAAGTTCTTCACTCTGTGTAAGCACTGCTTAGCAGCAGCTAGACTGTGGTGGTGATACCAACACTGTTTTTGTCAAAACTCCAAAGTATAGCACCATATTAGCTGCTGTGAAGAATATTAACTCTACTTCAGTGAAAAGTAGTACAAACATATACAGTCATACTCTGTCATATGTACATGCCTAAAGTACTGTCTAAAGTACTCCTAGCAACTAAATTTAATTTTAGAATTATTATTTTTTACTTGTATTATAGCAGCAGTAAGGAGAATTCATCACAGAGCAGAACCATGAGGTGTTGGGGACTGTGCAAATAACATGCAATGCTGAACATAGGAAAAATTTCTAAGGATTCGAAACAAATGTTAAGTGTATTAAACAAAATTATAATGAGGTTATGTAGTTGGAAAAAAATGTTATTGGTGACAAATTACATCCTATTAGGTACAGTAGCCACTGTCAGATTTCACGTTTATGGGGATTTTAATCTCTTATGCCCTTTGTTTCTAGAAAGTCAATTTAGAATGATATATGTGGTTCTAGT
This sequence comes from Lagopus leucura, assembly GCF_019238085.1. Lineage (NCBI taxonomy): Eukaryota > Metazoa > Chordata > Aves > Galliformes > Phasianidae > Lagopus > Lagopus leucura. The sequence continues at coordinate 75,172,218 of NW_024962263.1, forward strand.
GATCAGATTTCCCACTGAGTTCATTAGTTACCAAATCAGCTCATCACAGAAAGAAAAAAAAATATTGAAACACACATAGCATGCACTGGAATAGTACCTTTAACACTTTATTCTTTTTTTTTTTTTTTTTTTTTTTTTTTTTTTTGTGAAGTAATCATGGAGGATAAGTATTTCCCAGGTAAACAATGTACATTTTAGAAATTTTTGTTACCTTCTCTTAAAAATATGTATATTGTTACATGTGATCAATAATTTTCTCATTATCATTTGTTTTTCTCAGGCTTAATAAAATTAAGTTAATTAAATTTAAATTAATTAATTAATTATTAATTAATAAAATAAAATTGAAAACTTAAGGCTACATTTGATTTTGCCATGTCACACCCTCTGCAGGGTTCTCTTGCAGATAATTTTTCCTTAAAAATAACCATTATTTTTTTTACTTATTTTAACTTTTTAATTATTCCCTGCATAACTGAAAGAGACAGTTGTGGCTCTTGAAAAACAGTCTTCAAACAAATTCAACCATTCATTCAACCATTCATTCAACCATTTATGTACTTGCATCTGTTTGGCATCTCCAACCTCCCGGTTTTTTGAACTAATCAATTCATATGACTTTAATTTTCGCTGATCATGCATTTCCATTTCTTGCAAATAAGAACATTTATCACTACATATTTTAATGAATATGATTTAAAATACTGTCAACAATCTGAAATAAAAGTAAAGTCTAAAAAGAATTTTTAACGCAGATTTTAGTAGTAATTAAGTACATAGATTAGTGGAGCAAATTAGCAGGAAAATACTGAATTATATTTTTTGAAATACTAGATGGGTAATTGATTATTATTCATAAATTATATAGCATTTAAATTCATTCTGTTTATCCTAGCTGTCTACTTTGGAAATGTCTGATGTGTTTTCTGCTACACAGTAGAACAACAGAATGTTTTAATGGCACTAACTACAAACAATTGTGCAATTGATGGCTTTTGTTTTTTTCTTCCTCTTTTTTTCCCCTTACATAACCCTTTTCAGTTGTGAAACTCTCAGTGAAGGCATTCTTTTCCAGTCACTGAATACAACTGAGTAATTCCTTTCCAAGTCACTCACTCACTATGTGAAAAAAAACTGTCCTCTGAGTGCAATATCGCTCTTATCACACCGGAAAAACACAAGTTCAATAAAACATCAGGCAGGATGTGGCTCTGGGCAGCCTGGTCTAGTGGTTGATGACCCTGCACATAGCAGAGGGGTTGAAACTAGATGATCATTGTGGTCCTTTTCAACCCAGGCTATTCTATGAAATGATTTTACATTTATTAAATCATGACATGACATGGATTGACTCATTTTATCCTCAAAGTTCTTTGGTACCTGTGGTAACAGGTATGCTATATAGTAATTTAATTTATCAAAAAATGTCATTATGTTGTTGTAACACAGGCATTGCCAGTATTTTTGACTACTGTAAAAAATGTAAGTTATTACAATTGGTGGGCTCAAGATTTACAAAAAGCAGACATGCCTAATTCTTTAGTAATAAAAGCCAAGGCGTTGTGACAACAGCTAAATACAGGAAAACGCTGACATTTTTTATTTATTTATTTAGAAATCTGAATAATTAGTGGAATATATAGGCTTGGATATGTTTTATCCCTTATGAATATAAAAATCCTGTCTTCAAATCAGCTGTGGGAGGACATATATGCAAAACAGGAAAACCTGTAAGACAATGAATGACAATATATATAGCTGGCTGCTATATATATATATTTCATTTTCCATGAAATTTCAACATGTTTAGATGGAAATTTGGGATCCCCATAAGAAATCATTATACCATTGATCATTTGTTCCATGCATGTTTTTATGTCCAAAAAGTACACTGTACCAAATAATACTATAACATATAATGACACCACCAGCTTCTAAGTACAACTGCCTACTGGAGGCAACTTCTGATTAAAAAAATGACTTTATTATTTGGGAAAATAAATTTTGACTAAGCCAAATGGATTTTTCCAGGATCAGATCCAGATTTTGATGTAACTAATGGATTATCACGTTAGGTATATTGGTTATTTGGGCTACTAGTAATCATTTGTCAAATGATACAATTGTAATTACTTCAATGGAGTTGTAGTCATCTGCTTTAGTTTAGTCCTAATATCAAAGTAATCATACTTCTCATCTGCTTTGTCTGACAAAGTAGGATTTTTATTTCACTATCAACTATCACTGTAAAATAAATCTGAAGTAATCTTAATCACTAGAATTATAAGACTCTTATAAGAGTCTTATATAATTATGACTCAATAAAACTTTTAAAACATATTTTATTTACCTGTTATTTACCTGCCTTTTTTTTCGACTTGTCAAGAATTCTTAGTTTCACTCCTGTGTGTGATCACACGATCACACAGTCAATTCAGGAACATACAAACTTGCCAGTGTGCTTTTTCCACTCTTTTTACCTCTTTTTTTTTTTTTTTTTTTTTTCCTTCTGATTCAAGCACAAAGTTTTAAAGATAGCTTGCTGTAGTCAGAAGAATCTAAAGTAGGCATTACATCATTGATTACTGTTTCCATCCAGAAGTTCTAAGGTTAGTTCAAAAAAATTATGCATTAACTACCCTGTTATTCAACATACTCAACATATGAACTATGAACCCAACAATATAAACCTGTGCTTATATCTTCTAACAGCCTTAAAACACTGACACATTTAAATAATTATTTGTGCTGCTCAGTGATACTAGGTAATGTTCTCTAATTTGTCACTATTTATTTTTATTATTATTTGAAAAACTTCACACAAAACTTACAGATTATAAGATTTCTTCTCTCATCTGAAACTTCCTTCATGTGTGCAATGTGATTTCAATAAAGCATTGATGTAAAACTTCACATTGTCACCTGTTACTTAATGTCAGTAGTCAGGAATGAGTATGTGATATTCAATATGATATAATTTCACATTACACTCATTATAAATAACAGAAATAAAAGTTTAATGAATTAAACTGTAAACATAACTGAAGTCTTGTATCTTTTACTAGACAGTATACAATTTGTTTCCTTAAATTAATGCAAAGTGCCTGATAATTTTTTTTTTGGTTGGTTGGTTGGTTGGGTTTTTTTCAAGGAAAACTTCAGGAGAACAAACTTTTCATTTTCTGTACGATCATTAGTTCCACCTTTAGTCTTTCTTTCCGGACTGTTTTTCGTTCATTCATTCTCATATATTCCAACTTGCTACATCTGGTAACTACATCTTGATGATCTCCACTCTCACCTGTGTTGATTTTTCTCTTTAAATAAGAAATCATAAAACTGGATGCAAAATGCTTCATGCAGCTTGATGGTTAGCAAGTATTGGGAATAACTACTTCCCTCAGTCACTAATTTTTCAGTTGCTAATGCAACCAATATACCTAATGTGTTATCTGTGAATTTACTAGAAGTCTATCTGGACTGTTACTAAGGATGTTAAAAATAAAATTCCTCCCAGGATAAACCTCTTAAAATACCTCCAGAAAGAGTCATTTATTTCCCTTTTAACCACTAGCCTATAAACCAGCAGTCAGATTTTCACTTTCTATACAGTCCACTCATCCAGTCCACATCTTTCCAGTTTGACTGTTAAGATCGTATGACACTGTGCTCTAATCTCCAGGGATCTTCCTTGATCACCAGGATTTTCAAAAATCGTGGAGACTTGCCTCACAATTATATATTTTCTCTCTTTCAAGTGCATTCAGCCTAGACTCATGAACTTTGAGAAGTCCTGAGAAGACCCAGCTCAGACACCTCTATACCACTTCTCTCCCAAGTCTTGGCACTGACTACAGACACATAGAAAGAATGGAAGCCTAAATTTTTAGCAAAAATTTAGGAAAAGATATGAATGCCTCACTCATCCTTGGTTGCAGTTCCTGTTTCACTCAGTGGTGAGCAGGTAATAATCTAATTTCTAGTCCATAAAAATATTTCTAAAAATATTCAGAATCTGATAGAATGCAATCAATCCATGTCTATGTGGATGTAGTAGAATGTTGTATGCAGACTTTATTTTTTCTTCAATCAATGTCACTCATTCTCTCTAAATGCAGGTAACAAATTCCAATAAGCAAAAATACGGATATGTATTATATGTACACTAAGGCATTCAATGAACAAAAATAGTGGGAGAAATAAAGGAAAACTTACCTCTAAGGCTTTGAGATTTATAAAAACAATCTATAACTATGAATGCTGTATGCTTCTTGTCTTTCAGTATTTTTATAAAGTCTGTGTCACTGAAGTTACCCATTTGGATTTTCCTGTTGTACACTTGTGTGTTTGGAGATATTTGTGAAAATGTATACGAAAGGATCTGTGATGAATTGGGAAACTGCAAGACTTACAAAATCAAGAGCCGCATCTGAGAGCCAAAGAAACAGTTGGTCCTTTTCTGTTTGAGCACACTGCCTACTGTAGAAGGGTGACAAGTGGAAAGTGAACATCTTTATTCAATAACATTATGTGCATTTTTGTTATGACAGTATAAGAAGGCAACACTATGTGCCCATCTGTCTATCTGAACATTATCTAATATATTTGTAGTGAAGAAACCTTAAAAACACATATGGAATTTTACATCAATTTCTCTGTGATAAGGGAGAAACAAAGCACATAAATACTGGGATACCGCACATCAATTTGTATCAGTTAACAAATTTCTCAGAACACATCTCTGAATGTGAAATCTTATACTTGATTATTCTTTAATACAGGAAGAAGAAAGGTTGAGGATAGACTGAAAGAGTGTGAAGAAGAACTAGAGAAAGAAAAATTTAAGTGAGAAAAGGATAATTAAAAAAAGGGGTGTTCAGTTGTTTCTTCCATATCATTTTGTTTTTTTCCATAAAATCCTCATTACAGATTAAATGTAGTATTATTTTACACAAATTTGAGCTAGAAGAGGTGACAAATAAATATTTTTTTCATTTTGTCTGTGACTAATCATCATTTTTTGTGACCAGTCTTCATATACAGTTTTTCATGAAACTTGACATAAGGTAACTCTGTCTAAAAAGTCTGCCAGTCTAATTCCAGCTGCAAAATAAGATGAATGTTTCCAACTTTTGCTGAAGTATTAGCTACTCTACAACACTATTATCCTGATCTCCAAGAAAGCTTAGCAGGAAAAAGAGTTAAATCAGTATTTCAGGAGTCACTGGTTCTGGATTAAAATAAACAGATTAGTATTTCTTGCATAAATTAAAAATGCACAAAATTATATATTATTTAAATCTTTCAAATTAAGTGCCAGAATACTGAGTACTGCAGAGAAAAGGGGGGAAAAAATAGAGAGAGAGAAAGAAAATCTTAAAAACAAACAAAATACAGGACAGGGCAGATGTTGGTGGTGGAGAACAGCTTTGTTGTTGCTGTGGAAGTTCTTATCCAGTGTCGATCTTATCAACTGTAATATATGAACAGTATTTAGCTTATGTGAAGTACCAGGCCTTGTATTGAGCTGGCTTCTCTTGTTACAAGGAATGGAAGTAAACCATTACTGGCAGAAAATCCTCCTGAACGGGAGAACACAGTGGTAGAAAATGACCGTAACTCTCTGTTCTTGGACTCCACTGTCAGTTTCTAATAGGAGCCATTTCACACCATTTATAGCAGTTGATTCAAGGACTGTATAACACATTTTCTAAATGTCAAACAGAATGCTCAATATTTCCTTTAGGGAGACATTGGCAATTCTACCTTTTACCAAATGACACAAGAACATTTTGTACTAAAACACTGCATAATTTAATGAATTTGTAAGTTCATAAATCTACCACTAAGTTCAAGAAACTAACTTAAATAAATAAATAAATAAAATCACAGAATCTCCTAAGTTGGAAGGAATACAGAATGATCATAGAGTTCCACTCCTGGCTCCATGTAGGACCACACAAAAACTAAATTGTATGACTGAAAGCATTGTTCAGATGCTTCATAAACTCTGGCAAGTTCAGTACTGTGACCGCTTTCCTGGAAAGCATGTTCCAGTGCCCAAACACCCCTTTCGTGGAGCACTTTTTCCTAATACTCAACTTGACCTTCCCCCTCCCATGCACCTCCACACCATCCCATCATCCATATCCTTTTCAAGAGGGTCACTTTTGAGGAAGCTGTATGCCTCTGTGAAGCCTCCCTTAGCCTCCCCTTCTGTAGACTGAACAAACCAATATATCTTCCTCATATGTCTTCCCCTCTCATTTCCACAGAGTTGCTCTCTAGACTCTTTTCTTTTAACCCAGTCTGTATGTATGTGTAGATGGTCTCCCTGTACCAGATGTAGAATCTAGCACTTGCTCTTGTTAAACTTCATGTGCCTGGTGAATGTCCCCTTCTTCTCTGGTCTGTTAATACCTCTCTGCAAGACCTCTTTACTCTTAAGGGAGACAACAGCTTCTCCCATTTGGTGTCATCTGAAGAATTAGTATGCTTTTGACTCCTGTACCCAGATCATTTATAAAAACATTAATGAGAACTGGCACCAAAATGGAACCTGTACTTACCAGGTCTTCTTTCTTACCTTTCTTGAAAATTTGGTCATTTTTCATCTTCCAGTCAACAGGGACCTCTCCAGATTCCCAAGACAATTGAAAATAAATTGAGGTCTCATGATGATGTCAAGCGAGATCTTTGAATACCCTTGTATTAATTATCATTGAGTTCTACAGGTCAGTGTCCAGCAGGAGGAGTAGCAAATCATGCACAAGAATCAAGACCCTGAACAGTAAGTTCTACTATGCAGCTGGAATAACTAAGCAGGTGCTGGAGAGGGAAATGTGCAGATACTGTAAGCAAATTAGACATCATTTTCTATATAGTCTGATACATTTAATTTTGTAGAAATTGACAATAAATTTTCCTGTTTTTGATGTTGCCAACTAGTAATTTTATTTGCTTTATGATGACATAGCCTTGCTATAACTGACTTTAAGGTTTGTTGTTGCAGTGTAAAGCAAGTGTGTGTTGTAGTCTGACAACAAGAAGTATATATGGTTAAAATGGTTATGGTTGGGGGATTTGATTAGATGACCTTTTAAGGTCCCTTCAAATCCCTCATATTCTGTGATTCTGTAAAAATGGAATGAAAGAATATTTTTTCAGTAAATGTTACCACAGTCAGTTTTTTTCCAGTATTTCCCACAGCTAACAAGAGAGTTATCTTTGCAAGCAAGTCTCAGACCTGCTGTATAAAGGAAATATATATCATCATGTTTTGATTGGCAGAATTAATTACTAAAACTCTTGGATGTGCACCATATTAATCTGAAACATACTTGAACCTCAGCAGGATGGAAAATATTCACTTTTTGGAATTATTTTTGTTGTCAGTAAGGGAAAATAAAGGTGAAAAAAAATAGCAGCTTTTCAAATGTGTGAGCATTTATGAAGTTAGAGATATAGTGAAAATGATCTACAACCTAACTTCGCAATCTAACTGCAGAAATCAGTTGGAAAAAATAATATACTACAAGAATAATCATTTAAATAAAATCCCCACTATAACTTATTTTAGTACTTGCATATTATTCCTATTTAAATGAAAATAACTCTATGTTAACGAAAATCATACTATGGAATGTATGATCAATTAAAGTTTTAGTAAGTAATAAAAAGGAGCAGAGAATGTAAGCTTTCTTTTTTTTTTTTTTAATAAAAAGCAGCCTGATCAGTGTTGTATAATTTACTCTTGAAAGCAAATAGGCTTTTCTTCGCTTTTATTTATTAAATTATATGAATAACATTTTTAAATGCTTTTGATTGTTTTTTTTTTTTCTGCTTTTTGAACCATCTTTCTTTTGATTGCAAATACACATTTTTTTGAGGAAGAAACATGATGGCTTTATTACTCGATATTGTGTAATATACAGAATTACAGTACAAAGTATGTTAAATTTATTTTCCATAAGATCAGTATGTATATCCAAAAATTATTAATAATAAGTAATTAAACCTGATTCTGGAATAAGCTGAATATACTACTGACAATTATTTCATCTAAAAAAATAAATTACTGCTTTTCCTCACCCTTTTCCCACACATTTGCAATTGATTCTTTATTACAAATAGTATATCAACTCCACTTCTATTTCCTCTCTGTTCAGTACCCTGTGGCCTGTATGGATTACGTCACAAAGAGACTGAGAGCTCCTCCTTCTATTATTACTAATATCTGTCCTTATCCCTTTGACCGGTTATGTACCATCTGATATTTTCCACAGTGCACTTTTCAGACTGATGATTACATTTTACTGTCAGCTTATAGAAGGGCTACTCTGAAAAGTAATGCCGGCTATTTTCTTGTTGGTCCACAATGTTAGAGGTGAATGTTGGTGATATGGCAGGAGAGGTCGGACCTTTGCACCTGTATTCCATTATGTGCTGTTGCCATGTCACAGATGGCAGCAGAGAGGCACTCTGATAAAATGGTATATGGCATGGAAATGCCTATGAAGCAGAGGCATGTAAATGAATTCCTCCATGTGGAAAAAATTGCTTGCATTGACATTCACTGATGCTTGCTGAATGTTTGTGGATACCAAACAGTGGACTTTTCCACAGTGAGATGGTGAGCGGTGTGCTTCAGCAGAGGTGACAGCAACAGCGGATCACTTCTGCTGGTGCAGATTTTTATGAACATGGGTTACAAGCTCTTGTTCATCAGTAGCAAAAATGCTTAGCTAGTGATGATGATTATGTTGAAAAATAGTGTTTCATAGCTAAAAATTTTCTCAATCAAATTGTGTTTTATCATGCTCTTAATATCTGGTGTAGTTTTAGTGAAAATAAATAGGAGGCATTAATTTTGGCCAGCTTACATGTATCTCCTTTCAAAGTGTTATTTTTTTTTCCTGAATGGTTAATCAAAGATGTTCTAATTCAGCAACATCTGGAACAGAACTCTGAGATGTGAGTGCAATCTTAGATTTAGCGTTACTTATTTGGGAGATGGACACCTATTGCAATTTATCTACTTTGAACACTGTTTTACAGTATGATGCTACGACATTCATAAGCATTAATATTATAGAAGCTCAACAGAATTTAAACTATCCTCCCTACAAATTGCAGGAGGATTTTCCTAATTAGGAAATGACACAACAAATGGACACAAGCAAATACATGAAAAGGAAAAAAAAAATGCAGAAAATATTATCTTTTTAATATACAGGAAGTATATTTTTTTCAGAGATTTAATATGGATTAATACACTTTTATGCTTTTATTATAACTTTGTCGTAAGCTGTTGAATGAAGGAAAAAGGAAATTACTTAAAGGAGGTTGTAATTAAGCCTTGCAGAATGATTATCCAATGGAAAAATAAATAAAGGACACGATATTACTTTGTTTATGTTTGATGTTTTGTTCTTGAAATTTTAAAAAGGAAAACTAACAGAATAATATTCTATCATTCTATGATGTTTTATTCAAAAATTTATATTAAATAGCCCTGTTTTTCCAGCTTTAAGGCACATTAGAATCGTAAGGTTTTCTTATATGGATTTTTTGAAACAAATGTTTGAAAACAGTATTTGATCCTCATTACTTTTCTCTGAGATATTACATCAATAGAGTACCAAATGTATCTCAAGTAGCACTGAATTACATTTCCTGCTACTAGCTATGAGTATATGAAATTTATTTTGTCAATTATTGATTTCCTAAGGAAAGAGAGTTACTAGGAACATTTCCATTGTTATCCACAGGATTATTATAGAGCTATGAACGTGGGTGAATTTAACCAAAATAAAGTAAGCTTTCTCTGATTTTTACTGACTACTAGCAAGTCATTTCTAATGCTCAGATATAGACTGCTTCTACTTTAAGGGAGAAGAAAAAGAAAAGGAAACTAAGCAGCTTTGTTTAATATTTGTATAAGCACAATAAAGGGTTGCATATGCTTTCTTGTTGAATGAGGCAAAGCCACTGAGTTACTGTGGTTAATGAATTATCATGCATCAGCTGAGCCCTAATAGCTGCCTGTCATGTGCTCAATTACAACACTTCAGTTTGAAAATAATTTTCTGTGTCCTATCAAAGCACTATGTGAAAACATTGGGCAATAGTTTACTAAGATGAAAGAAATCACTGCCGTGTAATCTAATAGTTAATAGATTACAACTGGCACAAGAAATCATTCTGTACCTGAAATTTTCATAAATTTTTCGTACTCTTCACATACTCTGACTTTAAATTTAACAGAACTGAAATAGTGATCAGTGTAGAGCTACCCTTATTAAATTAGTGTATTCATTAATATATTACTATGTTTTTCCCAACAGAAATGATAAATAATATATTCTCGCAGAGGAGTATCATAGTATAGTCATCATTAAATGGTTTCATTACTTTTTATATTATTTGAGAAGTATTTCATTTTAAAAGGGGCCTGATTTGCTCTGCTTTCCTTTCACTGTAAAGAAAAAAAAATGGCGATTGTGTGACATTAGTACTTGTTATCTTCATGGCACACAGGGAGAAAAATTTTCCTGCTGAGCAATGATTTATTAACTGTAGCTATCCAAACATAACATTTTTGGATCAGCATCGTGGTATCCATAGATTAATAGCATAGTTTATTATTCCATAAACTACATATTTTTTATTTAGTAATAGTTATATAGTATTAAAATTTTATTTTAATGCAAGGATAATACTGAAAAAATTGAACTAAATATGTTCACTTTAAATTTTTTCACTTTAAACTTTTTAAATTTTGTAACTTGATTAATATTTATATTAGACAAAGAATTACCATGTTAAAAAAATATCTTCTGAACTACTTTGGAAGAATACACAAAGATTGAATATAAATAATGCTAAATGCATTCATAACCTCTACAAAAAGAGGCAAAAGGAGACTTTCCACTTAAATGTATCCCTAGCCACTGTGCTAAAATTCAGGGTTCAAGGAGGAGACCTATCAGCAGTGGATGAGGAGTCAAAGATTACTTCAGATAATCTGAGCTAAATGAGTGCTGAGATGGGGAAGCTGGGTGCTGAGAGCTGTACAGTATATTTTCAAGGCAACTGCAAATGGAACAATGGTAGTTGAATATAATTCCAACTGCTCTACAGTGACTGTACAATCTCCAGTGGGCATACAAATCTCATGCTTTGAATTCAGAGAAGTTTCAAAAGTAGAGTAGAATAGAAATAATGATGAATTTAATACAAATAGTTTTAATATAATATGGATAGGTACCTTCACTTCTCATAATTGCCTTTGCTGCACTAGCAATCAGGTATACAAAGACAATGGCAAAATTAATGGTATCAGTCTTATGAAAATTAAAAAGTCATCTGTCATATATGAATTGTACTTTGCTAACAACTTAATAAAAATTCAATGTTTGAATTGTATTATCTCTCCTGGTTTACAGTACTTAACTGCTACCTTTTTCATATAAAGTTGCTCAATGAAGCTGAAACATATTCTGATTAGAGAACCGCTTGTATTTCAGTCTGAAGACAACCACAGAGTAATAACTGATTCAAACAACTCCAAATTCTATGGCAGTAAAGAAATCACAATCTCCATGTGTGTCCAAACAGTGAGTTGAATGCAAGAAAAAAAAAATAGTACAAGATGCCACATAGGCTTGTCTTTGATGTGCCTCTGACAGCAATATAGTCAAGCTCTATGATTGCCACATTTGGGTGTATAAAAAAAAAAGCAATTTCAAATTGTTTTTGCCTACATTGCCCTAAAAAAAATAAATCTTCAATAAGACAATTCATGTTAAGATTCTAGCTAGAGTCCATTAGGTGAGAATAATAATTTTACAGCTGCTTCATGCAGTTATGTGTGTTTTTTTTATAAACATTCTTTAATAAAATTTCTGGTGTTGATATTCATGGTGGCAGTAATAGACCTGGAGAGTTCCATGCATTTTCAGGAAAACAGATCTTTCACTTGCTGATGTTAAAAAAGGAAGTACTTGGGGCTATGAGAGTCAGCCTGGAAAAAGAGAAATGGAGGACAAATTTTGTATGTATTTGCTTGATCAATCTCCATTGTTATTTTCCCCTGTTCAATACACAAAGGGCAAAGAAGAAAAAAAACAGCAGATTTTTTGATTATGTTCCAATAGCTATAGTGTTAAATCATCTGAAATTTTTTTAAACCTGAGCAGCAGTGATCACTCTTATGCTGATTCAGAAACAGTTATTCTGCAGATTGAAAAGAAAATGCATCAGTGGAATTACTGCAGGCTTCAGAGATGTTGTGATTTCATTATGTTAAGCAACAGTTTCTATAAAGATGGGATTTGAGAAAATTCACAGTGTCTTAATAAAGGAGTAGGGATAGCACACGGGCTCTTTTGGAGAGGGAACAGAGAGGATTCTGCCTAGACATAGCTATCTTTCTGACAAAAATTCATAATAGGTTACTCTGGACTCTGTTTTGGTACTTGTATTAAGTAAATGCCTGTCGGACTAGCTTGAAAAGACTACATTGCTATTCTCTGTTAATGTCACATCAGTTTGTGAAAGGAAATTAGAAACCTATATAGGACATATTACATCGTTGTATTATGTGTATTTAAAAATAGCCATATAAAATTATTAGCATGGTAGTTTTTATTTGAGAATAAATGCTGCCAAATGTAATGTGCATTATGTGCAAAGCAGCAATTTCTAGATGACAAAAGCTAAGTAAATTTCATATTATGCTTAAAACCAGCATGACACTCTCTTTTTACATGGCTTTGTACTGATTCTGCCTTGGGAGCCTTAGCATCCTATTAAAAGATCAGCAGCACATATACAAACAAAAGTTCAGGAGCTTTTTCAGCCTGGACAATAGATGACATACTCATCTGCTTCTTATTCTATTTGTTTTCAAGTTAACATCACAGGTTTCTTCATCCAAAATTAGTAGTTAGAAATTTTGTTTCCACTGCTACAGCTCAAGAACCTTTTTTTTTTTTCCCCCCCCCTCCTTTTCAAAGAAGTCTTTACATGAAGGTCAGATAACACCTTACAGACGTGGGGAGTAGGGCTGATCTCGCACTGATTTTTTGACTGCTTAACAACTTTATGTCAAGAAAAAAAAGCTTTAAAGTTGCTATAGATAATTAAAAAATAATTTTCTTAAATTATCTGTTTTCATTGCTACTATATAATGAATTCAAATTTTCAAACCCCTCTTACTTTGTGTACCTTGTGTGACTACCTAGGTTAATAAACTACACAGCAGAGAAGGAATAGGCATTTTGTGGAACCATTGCATAGATGTTGCAATGGTTAGCGTTCTTATAAACCTTCAAAGTGAGGAAGCTTAAAAGGACATTTAAAGCCAAATTGGCTAACTCTCTTGAAGTAGATTAAGTCCTTGCATGTACTTTTCTACTGGCAGAACCAAAAATTGGGTAATTTCCAGCATACAGCAGTAGCTAAGCAGCTAGAGAAGCTACATCATGTCTTGGATCATTCTAGCTGAAACCAGAAGAGACAAAGTATAAAATAAATCACATAGGAAATAAGCACCTGTTAATATGAGATGGATGTACTGTGTAGTACTTTAACCACATGACCATTTTCCTGCATGTATGAAAAACTGGCCAGTAACTTGACAAAAAATCTTGACCTGCATTTCCACAATAGGCAGACTATTATCAAATAGAGATTTATATTTAAATGTATATATTTATAATTATATTCATATTTATAATAGTAAAAAAAAAATCAAGTTAAGCCATCTAGAACAATCAATTTTGCCATATTGGCCAAGTTATAAAAATATGAAACAACAGGATGTAGATAACAGTAGGAATTTTTTAAACGTGATTAGTTGGAAGAGCAGAAAAAAATTTTTAGTCTCTATTTGGCACAGTCAGCATCTATTACCAGTTTTTAGCCTATTGTGTCTGGATAATATTTTCAATTGTTAAGGTTGCTGAACCCAGTAAGTAGCCTAACGGAGATTCTGAAATGCACTTGAGCAAAACAAACAAACAAACAAACAAACAGAAAACAACAAAAACAAAAAATCCTTGTTATCTGTCAGATCTATATGACCAAATGAAACCAGGTATATTGATTAAAACTAGAATTAGAGGTTAACTGTACAGATTTGTTTTTATTATACATATATATAGAGATGTGTTATTATTCATCTGCATGATATACATCAAGAAATATTACTAGACAATTTTATGATTACTAGGTGTTTTTCTCATTCCCTCACCTCAAAGGAAGAGAGGGAAGAAAGACATTGAAAATGGGTTCAAGGGTTGAGATAAATACAGGTAGCTCACCAGCTACCAGCATGGACAAAACTGACAGCACAGGGAGATTGATATGACTTATTGCCTGTTCCTGACAGAATAGAGCAGTGAAAAAGAGTAAAAGAAAACTACAAACAACTTCCCAACCTCTTCTATCTCCTCCACATGAAGAGCATGGGGGAACAGGGATTGGGGGTTGCAGTCAGTTTGCAGTGTTTCATCATATACCACTTCTTCATGGTCACTCTATTCCAAAGCTCCTTTGTGACAGTTTTTCCCACAGAAGGCTGTTCTTCCCAAACTGATCTTATATGGGCTTCCCATAGAGAGAAACTCTTCAAACACTGCTCCAGCATGGGTCTGTACAACACAATCCATCCATCTTTTAGGAATGAACTGTTCCAGCACAACCCTCCTCCTCCTTCTCCTCTCCATGAGCTGCAGCTCAAGCCCGCGGCTGCTCCTGCAGAGGTTCTTCATGGGCTATGGCCTCCTTCAGCTCACATTTACTGCTGTACCATGGTCTTCTCCATGGCTGCTCCTGGAGACCATCTCTGTGTGGTTCCCCATGGCCTGCAGGAGGACAGCCTGCTACACCATAAACCTCTCCTGGGCTGCAGGGAACTTTGGCCCTGTGCCTGAAGCAGCTCCTGCCCTACATCTGCTTCATCTTGGGGGCTGCAGGGCTGTTTCTGTCGCATTTTCTCACTCTTTTCTCTCAGCTGCTGTTGCACAGCAGTCTTACTCTTTCATAAATGTGCCCTCCAAGAGGCACAACCAGCATCATTCTGTATGAGCTCTGGCCAGTGGAAGTTCCCTTTTGAAGCCATCTGAAACTATACCTTTTTTGACATGGAGCAGCATCTGGATTCCCACAGAGGCCACTCCAGCAGCATCCTCTACTGCCAAATCTTGCCACATAAACCCAGTACATGAAAAAGCTAAACTAGAGTTAAAATAAGGATTTGGTTTTGGAGCATCTGATTTTGAGGATGTACACGACTGCTATTATGGAACATACAAACTTGATCTCTAGACCATAATGCCTCACTGACAGTTAAGAGTGCTGTTTATGCTCTTTTCAAAACCTATTAGGCAATGTAATTAAAATAACAGAGATGCAAAGGAGATTTTGAACAATTGGAACAGAGACTACAATTTTTAGTTTGACAATAAGATCAAGGTAGGGATCTTTCCCTCAGAAAAATGTGGGGTTTTTTTGTTTGTTTTATTAATCTATTTTTTAATATTTTTACTAAGTGAAGCAACTCTAGTGAGTATTTCATTGTTTTTCTATGTAAATCAGTGAAATAATAGAAAATATTTATCAAATATGCTATTGAGAATATTCAATTAAAAATACATTGACTGATGAACATAATAAATGTTTTACTCAAACACATGGGAAATTCCAAGAAATTACCGACAATTACTTTGATCATGTATCTTTGAGAATGTTTCTTAGAAGAAATTTCTGCTATAAATTTAAAGGACATTTTTCTCATCTTTTAAAACACTACAGAGAGTAAGATGAACTGACAATTGTAGTAAAATCCTTGACATTAGAATTTACAGGAAGAAGTTACAGGAAAAACTCCATCAAAGATGTTAGTTCCTGTGTAAATAAATTGTGTTTTGATGCATCGTGAAGTACCACATACTGTAATTCAGGTACACTATTCTATTACTCTATGGAAAAAAAATAGTGTAAAATCAAATAATCCTAAATTTATTAATTAATTATTAGGCATTCTGTATGCAAAATAGCTAGGGGAAATGGTCAAAGTTTGTTGGACTCTGAAGTGCTCCTCGGAGTCTCATTATCTTGACGGCAACAGAAAATAAGCAAGTGCCTTATAACAGAAGATAATAGCACTTAGTTCAGTGTAAAAGTAAGTAGATCATAAAACTAGAACATTGACATAGGATGAGAACAAGAATGTACAGGATTTCTATGCTAAAGTGAGAGCTCTGCAACTTCTCAGCCAATACTGATGTTAGCATACAGGTTTATTTTCACTCAAAGGAATTTTTTTGTTTCCTAAAGATTTGCATCATTTCCTATCAACAAGAAAGTTTTAGCATATGACTATGGTTATGATCTGTAGTTTGATATAGAATATTCACACAGCATTTTAGTATTCAACCCATCTATTGCACACTGAATTGCATCAGAAGAAAGATATCATAAGAAGTATAATTCAATACTTTTTGAAATAAGTGAGAAGCTCATCATTTGTCTCAAAAGATTTTAAACTGGGAATTTTAGGACTGCTGAGAAGAAATGCAGTAAAAGCATAGATCCCCAGATGTATCTCTCAACCTTCTTCATTTACAGTTTCCTGTATGGCTTAGTATTTCGAAGATAAATAAAAAAGACTTACTACAGGTTTTAACAGATTGGCAATCAATACAGAGAAATGACAACCTGCTCATCAGATAATTACCTTTTTTAAGAGATAAGATGAAAGAAATATGTTGAGTAACTTCTGTATTCTTTTGATCTATATATATTTTAAGAAATATCCCTTATATCCTTATTGTGTTAACGCAATTAAAGAGATGGATATATACAATTTACTTCATTGTTTAATTCACTGCTGTTCCCAAGTCAGAAACTTGAATCTTCTAATCAATTTTAGAGTTTAATTACAGGGTTTATTATGTATTTTCTGGAAAAAAAAAAAATCTACAAAAAGTCATCTGAAGAGTACAGTAAATCATAACCTTTCCTTCCTAAAGAATAAAATTTATGGATTTGTCTTACTTTTCTAAGTAATTGCTTTTTCTTAAATCAAATCCACCTTAGACATTTTTATTTTCTCTTTCACAGATTTAAACTCTTTGTCAAAGACCCAAGCACTAGAACTGGATGCATTTTCCAGCAAACTAATTACTTGTGTAGAAAAAATCTGGTCTACTTCTGCTTTATAGTCATCCACTAAAAATGCTAATTCATAGAACTACATCACTTCAATGGAAAGGTGTTCAAATGCTTTCACATATTAAGGAAGAGTTTTTTCAAAATTACAAGATGTAGCTTCCTGTCACTGTAGAACATTCACTCTACAGTGAACATTTTATTTGGTCATAACAAAATTAATGTAACTGATACAGTATCTGGTTGCTATTAATTTGTTTTGCAATATATTTGTAATTTCTTCAATGTGATTATATTGACAAGATTATATTAAAAATGATTTTATATTTTCTTCAGGGGTACTCGTGCAATTACTGAGTAACAGATCTCTACTAGACCACATTAAAAATTAATTGTGTGGCTGAACAGGCCTCAGATCGTAACAGTGGGTGTGAGGATATAAATTCATTTTTAATCTATCTGGCAGATGTTATATTAATTCTGTGATGTAGCTAAATTTTTGTTTGTTTGTTTTGTTAAGGCTGCTATTTAACAGTTTCTTAAACCAGTTTTTTTCATCAGATTAGTTAATAACATGCATCTTCTGTAGTTTCTACTATTATATAGTTTTCTCATTTGTTTACTTACAATCAATGATGACTTATTTATCATATTTGGTTATGAAGATCACCTGTCTATTCCTTTTGAAAATCAGCTCCTTTATCTTTTAGCTCTCTTGTACTTCACCAGAATTCTATTTTTTCTTAACAATCGCTTACACTGATTAAGAACTTTTTCCAGACAGTTAAAATCCAGCATACAATTTTTCCAGCTCTTTAGATGCTAAATGTTTCTCTGACATTCATTAAATTTATTCTTTACTCATTGAAGATGAGTAAAACCACATACACTTCATATACTGTATATATAGAACAGAAATAATCAATGAATGTCTTTTCTTCTGAGCAATCTCATCCTACTTGGCTAGAATCAGATCAAGAAAATGATCGTTAATTAATGAATTAATTTTTATCCTTCATAATTGCTTTATGCAGTATTTTCATAAAGACAAATTTACCTTTCATTTATATTTTTTGTAGTACAGCATGTTCAGCATATATGGCAGAAACAGAAATGCTTCAAGTCTACACTTCTACATATAATTTTTTGAGATATATGAGACAGTTTTGTTGTTGAAACTGTCAAGTATATTCAGCCAGGTTCGGCAATAAAAGAAGTGTTCTTTGAAACATTCATTGCATATGCTTAGTTCTATAATAAAATAGATGGTATTACTTTACCTCATAGTCTGAAGAAGCACTATTTATGCATCTCCTCATTTTCAACTTTGTATCAGCAAGTACTGATGCTGAATTTATTTTTCTATTAAAAATGAATTTAGTTCACAGAAGACAGATATTGTGGCCCATCTTCAACTCATTTAATTAACATTATTTAAAATACATTGGATTTCTGTTGTACATTAATTGAAAATATTCTCTAATGAATGGCCAGAAAGCAATGGAAGGACCACCTTCAAATGCTTTTTCTCTGGATTCTCTAGTTATATGGAAAACCTAGAGAACATCAAGCACAGATGTATTCAGGTACTGAATTTGAGATTTTTGAATATTTCTCACAGTACTGTTAAATCTCAGAGAATACCTTTAAGTACACATGTTCTCAAAGGATAGATACATGAAAAGTTAAACCAGAAAGAACTAACTGAAAAATAAGTCAGGTAAAATGGCACTTGTCTGTGAAGACAAAAGCCAGTGCTGCCCTATAGAACATCTGATACTCTCTCTGAGCAATGATCCACCAATGGATTATTTAGATATTATTTCTGTTTCAAAGAAAGAGGAGATGTAAGTTGAAGTTATAATGTCAGATCTGAGAAGCAATAGGTTTGAGAGATTCTTTATGTAACAACTGAGAGCAATAATAGTACAATTTCAGTACAAATTTCTGTACAATTTCAGCTGTATGATGCACCCAGAAGCAAATAGACAGTTTGGTTCCTAAATGTTTTAGTATACCTTACATTAACTGCTTTTAATACTTGCTATTCGAGAGAAGAGTTTTTCATGATCACATCACCTTGTGATAGCTAATACAGAAAGAATTATCTGTTCTTCAAGGATAGCTTTTCTCTTGCAGACCTACATTTTTCTTATTCACACATAAAGTAAACTGAAGCACACTTAACTATATATAAATTTGAACTTCGGTGTGCACCAACCATCTTCATCTTCAAAAAGACCCAAAAAATAAAAAACTGTACTGAATCTGTGAAATTTACTGAAAAAAAAAATAAAAAAAAAATTGTAAAATTCTCCTCCATTTTAAGCAGATCCTACCATCCAGATTCCCATTCAATGGGAATGTTTCCATTAACATTACAAGGAGCTGACTGCTACCCTAAAATTGTGGAGGTAATTACTTTTAAAAGCCTTTGATCCCAGGACTCTAGTCATGAGCAGATAGTTTGCATTACCTCTTTCTTCATTCCACACATTTTCTCCGCAGAGAGCAGTCTATTTACATAGAAATTGCAAAAATAACCTTTTATGAATACAGCATTTACTCTGTGCTTTATTTGTTCCATCCTCTCTCTCAGGACTTGTGAGAGATGAACATTACAATAATGCATACATATTCATGGAGCAGAATTGTAGGATAATTCTCATAAGGCTGTTATTATTCACAACTGATAAATGAATTATTAAAAACTACTGAAATCTATAAATAATCATCATACAGTAGGCTTTGTTGGTCAAATTAATTCATTTAACTGCAGTACAATCAGTAAACAATATAAAGAACTAAAATATCAATTCTTTTGACATAGAATTGAAAAAAAAATTAAAATGTCAGTCAAACTGGATGTTTAACATACAACTATCCAACAATAGTCTCTGGATGAACTTTAATCCATCTCTCTCAATTGTATCTCTCTACCATATTAGGATGGACATATTGCTGCAGAAAAGCCAAAACTTCAGCTGACCAAATACACAGATTAGGTTTAAAATCTCTGTTTTTTGTTTTTTAATCTGTATCAATACAAGAGCTACTGCTCATTACACTCTGCCTGACTGAACTAGAAACTTACCTATAAACATTCCTGTCCCTGCCACTCTGTGCTCTTTCAGATGAGGAAGCTTCAAATACAACTAAAAAAAATTATTATCTTGTAGTTTTTTTTAGAATTTCTTCAAATATCTGTCAACTGGTTTTTCTTTGTTTTCATAACTCCTTAATACTGTTTGTACTTTGAAACACTAGAAAAATGTCATGGTTATGTGATTTTTGGTTTTTGGTATTCCACATCATAACATCATGTAGTGCACTGGGAGTTAAAGTGTTAATGCTCCAATACCTGTCTCTGTACATCGCAGAAGCCATGGGATCTTGCCCTTCCTGACTGGATGGTCTTTTACTGCGCGGCACTGGGTGCTCTAGGGTGCTTTCCTAGCAATGCCAAGCTTTTCAGGTTTGACTCAGTCTCAGGAACTCTCTCTCCTATGTTATTTGATTGATTATTTTCGATTTCAATTAGATTGTATTATAATGTGTTATCTTGCATTCCAATATCACAGTAAAATAGGCTTTCCTCCACAGATTGTTTCCACTGTTTTTTTCCTTCCTTGAGCCCAGTTACCATCTCCCTATTCCTTTTCTCTTTCCCTTCCCATTTCGTGGGGTTCGGGGAGGAGGAGATGGGGAGTAAGGGGGACAGGGGGCAGGGTCCTACTACCCTCCCTGTCACAGGCATAGATTTATCTAGTTAACTCCATAACTAAAAAGAAAAGCACAATAATAACTGAGAGGAGATCAGTGTGGACAATGCTCTTTCCTCAGTTTTTCAAGGCTTTTATGATTTAGAATTTTATAACAAACAAGACTAGAGAAGGCAAGCAGTAGAGATTTACAAAAGAGAAGAATTCTGGAGCACAACATTTTCAACAAAATTAGTTTCATGCTCTATATTTTAGTCCCTTCATTCCTTATGAGGATCCTGAAATTATTTTAGTTGTGAGTTTCAGAAAATTCTCCCATTTTTTTCAGTGTTCAAATTATCTATGATATTTCACTTGGTTTTTATTAGTTAGTTTTGTTTGTTTGGAATAATATAACTAAGAAATATTTGATATTTGTTTCTTTTGTGGTGAATACAAGAACAGCTGCAAACAACTGACTTGAGTTTGCTCCAAAAGGTTTATTTTTTGTCTGCAACATCCTGCTTAGCATTTATTTATCAAGAGAAATTACCCAGTATATGTCAACAGCTGAAAGCCACTGTTATTTAGTTTTTGGTTTGTAATGTAAATTTGACCACATGATATACAAATGCAAAAGCTTGAGGCAAATTTGACAAGTAATGATTAACATTACAGCACTCAATGTACAGAATGCTGAAGAGAATGGGGAACAGAGAAGCAAAACCTAGGAAGCAGACATAATGGTTATCAGTAGTGCTTGGTTCTCTCTTTAATAATGAATTTACTAAGGAATTAACCAAATCATCAAGGCAAAGTCCAGTCTGTTCATATGTCCTTTAAAAAGCACAGTCACTTTGAGTCAACACAGTATATAAAACTACTAAGCCTAGCAATGAGTAGGAAATTAGGGAAATGTTACTGTTATGATTAAAAAAAAATTTAGTGTAACTAGATCATTTCAGTCTTTAACAAGAAAGTTATTTTTTTTAAAGAAGCATATGATAGTAAAAAAGATAAATGAATTAATGGAACAAATATCTCTAAGAGATTTTGAGATTTTGATACTGAGAGCTTCCCCAGGAAACTTAGACATCTCTAAAGAATTCTTCCATTGCTTAACTGTGTGGTCAGCTTTATTATTCAAGTTCATGGCATTTACACATGCTCTTCAGACAGTGTATTTATCACCATAAATCTAGAAAAATCTGTAATCTGATACTTCAACAAAAGCACCATCCATTAATCTAGCCATAAGATTTCTCACTGCATGCAACCAAAATCCTTGGGGGTGACATGTTAGCTTGTGACTGCTCATTAGAATCTGACTGTATTTATAGTACCAAATTGGGCATCAGTCAGAATCTAATTCCATCCGCCATCAGCCCTTCTGATGACTGAGGACAAAGAAAAGAGTTGGAAAGAGTGGGATTTTATTTTCTGACAGATTTTTTACTTTTGAACACAACACTGGGAACTCTGTGTGTCCCTGCTGGAGCAGAGGTTGCATCACGTGACTTCCAGAGTCCCTTGCCTCAATCACTTCTGATTTTGAGGGCTCCTATTTTTTTTTTCTCGATTTTCAATCTATTAAAAAAGAGAAAATGACCAATAAACACACTTTAAAAAAATACAATCGCGTAATACACCTTTCAGCTCATGGATGCCATTCCCAGTTATTTAACTGACATATCAATTCCAAAGAATAAATCAAAATCAAATGCAAGCACTTCTATTAGTTTTGCAGGGTACTTACATCTGCAAGGCCATATGGATTTCTTTTTTTCACTCATACGCTATAAACTCAAGGGCATTGAAAAACCTGTACATGTTTCTAAAAAAGGTTTCAATAATGTACACATACAAAGTGGCAGGTGTCATCCAAGACATGGCTAATAGCTGTAGAACTACACAGCATATTAAAAAAAAAATGGTCCTTCATACAGGTAAGCTTAAATTATGTTGTAAACAAAACCATGAAATAATACAGCAAAAAGTAGGGGAAAATATTACGTTGTTAATAGTTCAGGTTTCTTCTTAGGCAGAAACAGATTGCGCTAATACAGTGAACAAAAATACTATTACTAGCCTTGTCACAGCTATTTATCATTCTCAACCATCTGCAAACCATTTAGCCATCTGCCTCTTCAGGTTCATGGATTTCAAAAATGGAAACACAGTAATATAAACGTTTAATGATGTGAACTATCTTGAGAGAAAAAAAAAAAAGATGCATTGCATATAGAGTGTTTAAAAAAATAAAATGAAAAAGTAATATTCTGGAATACATAGAGCACAAATCTTAGAAATGCAGCCTCGAGCCCCAACACTTTGGGTTTGGCTTGGAGTTGGGTTAGGAGAAAAAGAAAGACTAGAGCTCCTTTTGCTATAGAGCTGATGCTAAATACCAGAGCCACAGGAAAGTCCCCTGCACAGTGCATTCTTCGCATGTGTGCAGCTCTCTCTTATTGCAATTTTTCTAATTTGGTGCCTTGCCTTATTAATGGTAGTAGTCTACTATCTGCAATGCTGCAACCTTTATGTTTTTTTAGTTATTTAGACAGTACTTTCCATTTTCTCTGTGTCAGTGCACTTGCTCATGTTGCGTGTCTCATACTGTTATGTCTGCTTTTCTCATTGTCATTCATGGCTATATGCAGATTTTCTGGCTTGGCTGCATTTGGATTGAAGTGTATATCATTAGTCTCAGAACTGACTCTTGTCTCCTGGCTTCCTTTCCAGGTCATGTTTATCAAACTTTGGTTTATACTGAAGAAAGAAAAGAATAATTCTCAACTGAATAGGTAGTAGTCATTCAAGTACTTGAAAAAAATATTATCTAATGATATTGGGAACAGGAATTTAACAGCCAAAGAGTGTGCAGATTTATTCCTGATTAATATACTTAATATAATAGGATGGTGATGCTCCTTATGAAAAGTCTATAATACTAGGGATAAAGCACACAAAAGCAAAACATCATCATCTTCAACCTCTTTACAGCTGCCACCTGCTGCACTGGTGAGAGCTCCCAGTAGTGAATGCTCATTCTGGACTACTGTGCTTCTCTTCCAAATAAGAAACCTAGGAAGAGCTTTCCCTTTTCTTCTTCCTTTGTCTCTCTCTTCCTCTCTTCATTTCTCTGCCTCTCTGTTTCTCCCTTCTAAATGTTCTCCTGAAATGCTTTCACTTGAGAGCTGATGAATGCTGTGGGCTAGACTTTCCACTAAGAGAGAGCTGCATGCAAGTCTGCTGCAATATCCTTCCTGCAGCAGAAGAGAAATGGGCTGCAAGACAAGCTTCATTTAGGCAACAGTTGGGTCTTTTCCAAGGGTTAACAAAACATTAGGGTTATGATTGAGATAAAAGATAAAGTGAGTTGGAGCAGGGATGAAATGGTACTTTCAAAGGATGTCATCACCCTAAAGCTTTTAGTTTTACTGTTTTGTATTCTGTATAGACTTTTTTATTTATTTATTTTCAGCCAGCTCAAGGGCTAATTTTTTTCTTTCCAAGCTTTGTAGCATTCTTCATGCTTTTTCATATAACTGCTTTTTGTACTCAATATCTATTGTCTAGGGAGAGAAATAATATTGTGTTTGCTACGGTGGCTCCTAGGACCTATTTTGAGAGAGTTATTTACTGCCAGCACAATGAAATGTATATGGAAGGAAAGAAATGGGACATTACTATTATGAACTGAAGAAATTCTATCACAAGTAACAAAAGAATCCAAGATATAATTAAGGGCAACTTTTCTGAGCATATGTTAACCTGAATACAAAACAAAATTCTTGCATGGTCTCTATTGAACAATACAGTAATAAAAACAAATATGCTATTTTGCACAAATTTTCCACTGCTAGTCCTTTTTTAATACAAAATATTTTGACCTCTTCATCCATTTTCAGAATAGTCAGACTTCCCAGAATTAGAATGCAATTTTTCTTTCTTTTTTATCTTTTACGTGAGTTTAGTGTTTCCATATTTTAAATTCTTTTTTATTTTCTTCTTCTAAGAAAAAGACAAATTCTGCTATAAAATATAAACAGATAAAATTAAATGTTGAAATAGTCTTGTCCTTTCATTTATTTCTAATGTTTTCACATAATTTCTACCCAGTTTGTCAACTATACAGTAATTTTGTAGCATTTGTGAATCCTATGAAGGCATGTTTGACTTTTGCTAAGGATATTATGGAATCCACTAAACTCAGTGGACTACAAGACATAGCACTCCTCCTCTGCAGCTACTGATAATCAGCCAAGTGCAGCTCCTTAAGCCAGGGAGTCTCTTTATCCCACTCTCTTGGCTACTGCTGATGCTGCTGTTCCCATGTGTTGGTTTGGCTGGTGGTGAGGCAAAACCAATGTCTCAGAGGTGCACGCACATATGGCACACATAAAAACATACATATGCACACACACATATACATATGACACTTACATACCAAAATACCATAGATTACTGGCATTAGTATTAGCTTTGCAAACACCACCATCAGCTGTGCTCTTCTCTCTGGTGAATAGTGATAGAACGTGAAGGAATGGCTTGAAGCTGCATCAGGGGAGAGTCCAGTTAGGTATTAGGAAAAGATTATTCACCAAAGGATTATCAGGTAATGGGGCAGGCTCTCCACGGCAGTGGCAAAAAAGGACTTGGGGGTCCTGGAGGATGAGAAGCTGGACATGAGCCAGCAGTGTGAGCTTGCAGCCTGGAAGGCCAACTGTGATCTGGGCTGCATTAAACAAGGGGTGGCCAGCAGGGAGAGGGAGGTGATTGTCCCCCTCTAATCATCTCTTATAAGGCTCCATCTGGAGTACCACATTCATGCCTAGGGTTCCCAGTAAGGAAAGACGTGGAGCTCTTGGAGCGGGTCCAGAGGAGGGCCACTAAGATGATCAGAGGGCTGGAGCACCTCTCCTATGAGGAAAAGTTGAGGGAACTGAGCTTGTTTGGCTTGGAGAAGAGAAGGCTCTGGGGAGACTTCATTGTGGCCTTCCAGTACTTGAGGGGAGCATATAAGCAGGATTTACTGTTTACATGTTTTGCTAGTGATAGGACAATGGGGAATGATTTTAAATTAAGATGGGAGGTTTAGGTTAGATATTAGGGGGAAGTTTTTCAGTCAGAAGTTGGTGACATGCTGGAACAGGTTGCCCAGGGAGGTTGTGAATGCCCCCTCACTGGAGGCATTCAAGGCCAGGCTGGATGTGACTCTGGGCAGCCTGGTCTGGTGGTTGGTGACCCTGCACATGGCAAGGGGGTTGAAAATAGATGATCATTGTGGTCCTTTTCAACCCAGGCCATTCTATGGTTCTGTGATGATTCTTTGATTCCTATAGGTCACTTCCAATTAAGAAAATTCTATGATTCTCTGAACAGCACTCACAACACAACAGTCCCTTCCTGTTGTACCTCTCCCCTTGATCACAACCCATGGCCAGACTATTCTTGGAGGTCTACCCATATTTACAGGCAATTCCATCCTGATGTTCACTAACAATCAGATCCACACGCTTGAACATTCACCTCACGTTGATGTTGCACATTTGCAGTCACTGATTTCTTGAATGTTACTACAGACCCTAAATCTGCATAAAGTCCATGCCCAGACCCCATGCTTAGTCCCCAGACCTCTTTTCTAGTCACAGTTCTCCTTGTTAGCAAGTCTAACTTGAGGTTTGCTGGTGAATGATACATGCATGCAAACATTCTGGATTAAATACCCTGGGGAAGATAAACATATACAGGGTTCTCCAGTTGCTGCCACAAGGTGTTATAACCTTTTATGACTCTCCATTTCTTTTTCACTTAATAACACATAGTGCTGGACTAATATACAACAGAGAGTGAGATTATACAGAAAACAATAGTTCAAGATTTAATAAAAGGATAAGCTAGACTACATGGATCAGATGCAGGCTATAATGAGATAAGCACTGTAACTAGCTGCCTGCTCATGTGGTGGTCCCTTATATCCACCCATCCCCATTCCACCATGCTTCTTTCTCCCTGCTCACCTGAGTCATTCCTTTGCCCTTCCTTGGCTTTTCACCCGAATATTCAATAATAAGTTTTCAATAATAATTTTCAATAATAAAATAGTCCTACTAGCATCCTCAAATATCCCATAATATGCCTGTTAGTCTTGAGTGTTAGTCTTGTTTCCCTTTGGTATTGTGCTGATGACAAATTCAGGCCAACACTTATCAAGGCAATACCTGTGCTAATTCCCTAAGGGCCATTCCTTAGAGAGACTGAAGGTTCTTTCTTGTTTCTGTTAACACAGTTATAGAATCAGATCTTCATGTCTGTGTGCACGTGTGCTTAATTTATCAATTTCCCTCTTATTATCAACTGAATTAAGAATTTAGAGTATCAAAAATGTAGTGATAATTTTTAGAGTTTGTATATCTTTCTGCACAAAGCATTAATATCTCAGCCACATATAATGAAATTTGCATTTAAATGCTAATTTATAACAATCCTTTTATTTATTTTTTTTTCAAACTGACAAAAATACAAAGTATCTGATTTGCAATTACCCATGAAAATTTCTGTTTTGTGTTTCCTATTTCTAAATTTTCTACCGGCTACTGATAAGTTTGCACTTATTGTTTACTTTCTTAAAGACCTTGATAAAGACTAACATTATACTGTTATACATTTGTGAAAATCCCAAATAATCTGTTCTCATTAAAAAAAGTTTTATTTAATGTATATTCAGAGTCTACTTCAGAAGGATCTGAACATAATACTGGCATAGCGTAAGAATCAAATTATTTATCTTCGTGGACAGAATTTTTTTTCTGTGATTGTAATTTCACAGGAGTTCTATGAAATGAAGGAAAACAATGACAACTCATAGTGAGTTTAGCAGAATGTAGGAGAAGAGTGAAACTGAAAGAAATTTATCAAACCTTACAAATTTATTCACAACTTGAATCAAGTATTCATTAATAGTTAATCCATGTATTCCTGTTAATTTAATGAGACACTTTAGTACAATATCTTTGGTTCTCTGAATATAACAAAATCTAGCATAGGGTAACAAATTCCAGTTCTACAAATACTCTATGAAGCATTTCATCAAAAGTTAACTGAGGCTACAGAAGTGGATTAATGATAATTTTGATGAAATAGTTTTTAGAGTTTTGAATATAGAGCTTTATGAAGGAATGTTTTTAGTTTATCTGCATTACAATTCCTGTGGTTGATATATATATATCATCATATAATCTATACAGACTTTATAATAATTCCTCATCAACCCTCTCTAAAAGTTGATGAGAAACTTTCAGTAAAAAAGCTGCATTTCATTTTTCCCGTGTAACACTATGTGTTCCAGGATGATTATGTTCCTACTTCTTAAAAAGCTGAGCTGCCACTCAGCTTTTATTGCTATAATTGGATAAAAATTATCTGAATGTTTTGAGATTTATATCCATCCTTTTAAAATGCTTTTTCTCATTTCACTTATTTGCTGTTCTAAATTTAATTAGCTATTTTGCTAAGTGCTAAATTCTTTTAGAAGTATCTTGCTTTATTTAGTTGCTAATAAACTCTTTAGCCTACAAATGTGTGTTTCAAGGTAGGTCTTTAGTAAGTAGTAAGGCTATTATTGATTAATTCATTATATGTCAGAAGAGAATAACAAGTTTTCAAAAGCTTGGCACATTAGTACACAAAATAAATGCAGGATAATTACTGGCCATTTTGCTGCAAGGTAAAGTGATTTCTTTAGAAATTATTTTTTTAGAACAATCAAGGAATATATTAGATTAAAGCATGCACTTGTCAGTATACCTAATAGAAGCATACTAATCTTCTTTCAGTAAAAGGAAAAACAGCAACCACATTTCTCATCATGAGCGGAGATCCTGGGGCCCCAGAAGCAGTCATGGGTAAGAACAGAGTTGATAGACATGCTTCTTCATTTAGTAATAAAAATAAGAAGAATACACAGAAATTACAATGCTAAAAGCTTTCTTTCTGAAACCTTCAAGTAGTGCCTATTCTGGTTTCAGCTGGGAGTTAATTTTCTTCTTAGTAGATGGCATGGCACTGTGTTTTAGATTTAAGATGACAATAATGTTGATAACACACCGACGTTTTAGTTATTACTGAGTAATGCTAAACAGAATCAAGTACTTTTCAGTGACTCACATTACCCTGCCAGCGAGGATGCTGGGGTGCACAAGTAGTTTGGATAACTTCTTTTGTGTATTCTTTTATTCCTTTAAGAGGGGCAGAGAAAAACATCTTGAAGTTCAACAAGGACAAGTGCAGGGTCCTGCATCTGGGGAGTAACAGTTTCATCCACCAACATAGACTGGGTTCTGACCTACTGGAAAGCAGCCCTGCAGAGAATGACCAGAGACCCCTGATGGACAGTGGGTTGTCCATGAGCCAGCAGTGTGCTCTTGTTGCCAAGAACATCAATATCTTGAGCTGCAGTAAGACTGTTGCAGGTCGATAGAGGTGATCCCCCATCTCTACTCTGCCCTGCTGAGAACACATCTGGAGTACTGTGTGTAGTTCTGGGCTACAAGAAAGCCATGGAGCTCCTAAAGTAAGTCAAGTGAAGGGCCACAAAGAAGATTTGTGCCCACAGAGATGAGCCCCAGTGTGGAGAGAATGAAAGTGCTGGGCCTGGTTAACCTGGAGAAGATTGACAGGAATTTTTGTGCGGAAATATGTTAAGGGAGGGTATTAATAGGATGAGGCCAGGCCATTTTTTGTGGTATCTGACAATAGGACAAGAAGCAGTAGGATTAAACTCAAACAAAGAAAGTTCCATCTGCACACGAGAAAAAAACTTCTGCATTGTGAGTGTGACTGAGTACTGGATCAAATTGCCCAGTGAAGTTGTGGAGTCTCCATCTCTGGATATATTCAGAACACTTCTGTATGTGACCCTGGGCAACACTCTGTAGATGACTCTGATTGAAGCACAAGGGTTGGACTAAGTGATGGGGGTGAAGTGAAAGAGCAGCTGTGTGGTGCTTAGCTGCCTGCTGGGTTAAAATAAAATATAAAGACATCCTAGCATTGTGATGTTCTCGTAGCTATTCTTTATGAATTTATGTGCTTTGCTCAGAAAATAAACTACCCACCCAGACTTTAACATTGATTTACACAGAACGCTCCCATCACATCCAAAACTATTTAAACAAATGCAATAATAATAATAGAATAAAATTAATATTTTAAAACAAACAAACAAACAAAAAACAAACATAGAAATGAGATAAACCTGAGTGGATTTATCACTTTAACTGGACACTTTAAGATGAAAGACTAAATACAAAAAGTCAGTAATCCGTTTCTTTTATTTCAGTGCCTTAAGTGTTTATGATACATCCAGTTATTTTGGTAAGAGAAATTGAAAAAATGATAACACTGTTGTTCTCCGTTTTTCCTGCTCAATTCTTTGCATTTTCAGAGGATAGGGGTAGGTGACAGAAGTTACAAAGACTTATTCGAAGCATAAAAATCGGTTAATGTGACACCATTAGTGTTCCACAGTATATGCCTTTTCAGCTGTTCTTTCATGGGTTGAGACCATCTGATTTGGAGTACAATCAACCAAAGACTCAAATAGCCACTTAAACCCACCTTATATGTTTTCTAAAGTGATGTAGGAGTATATGTATGGTACTAGTCAAACAAAACTTAAGGATGTTGCAAGAGACAAACCTGAGTATGTAAAGGACAAGCCCACACAGCGTCTGGAGAGACACCTTGGTCACTCCCAGATAAGCCCTAAACAATAACTGAAGATCAGTGAGTATCACCGATGTCACCCTCTTGGTTTGACTGGTGTGTGGTGTTTCAACTAGTAGAGGAGGGGGAACGATTCTTTTCCCTTTTCTTTTGGTACTTTAAAAATGGGCTGGGGGAGGAAGGGGAGGAGAACAAAGCCAGGGACCTCAGCATTCCTCATGTGTCTTCCCACATAGACTCTGCTTTTTTAGCCCTCCTTTGGACTCCTTCTGACAGTCATATATATACCGTGATGCTCAAAACTGCAAACAGAGGTCTCAGAAAGAAAAAAATCTTTGCAGCAGTAAAGGACACGCAGATGGAACCAACAAAAATTGATAATGGAGATATTCCAGCAATACGCTTGAGAAACGTGTTCATGATAAGGAGAGCCAGACAGCGGAAGAGGTTGTCCAGGAAAGTTATGTAGTTTCCACTCCTATGATTTTAAAGGCTCAGTTCGATAAAGCCCTAGGCAATCTGGGCTTAGTGCAGGAGGCTAGAATAGAAACCTACTGAGGTATCTTCCAACCTGAACTACTCTATATCATATAATCCTGTGATCATATGATTAAGATTTTTAATTAAGATTTAAGATAATTAAATTTGCCCCGTCCCTAGAGGGCCTAGAAAAGGTAAAAGAAGGCACGTAAGACATTAATAGGTGACCTTACAAAATCAAGCTAGCTATGAGAGGGTCATGACATCCCACCTGGACAGGTCTCCAAATCTTAACAACAGAAGTACCACAACCATGATAAAAATAAATAAATAAATAATACTGTTATATCTAGCCAGTTATTTTTTAAATTTATTTTTACTGAAATAATTTTATTTATTGAGAATGAAGGAATAGAATAAGGACATGAAGCACAGAACTGTGGAACTGGACTGAAATGGGTTAAAAAGGTCTTTTAAGATATGAAGGTACTAATGACTAAATTCACTACAGGAATCTATTAATGCTTTGACATTTGATGCATTACCTTTCTCTGTAGTTTATGGTGTATCTGTAAAATTTCTTTGAACGTTGTTTGAGATCACAGATTTAGTTTGCAGTCTTTAATACTGACGAATTCCTGCTCAGACTAGTTATTACATAATGGAGGAAAATTAGTATTATATTTTCTTATGCTGCTTTTAAAAAAAAAAAAAAAAAGAAAGAAAAAAAAGAAAAAAAGGTGCCATAATTTTATACTGATCTTTATAATCTCTTTATCCTTAAAACTGATTCAGTCTTCTCAGTGTAGTAAAAACATTCTTTTATAGACAACTACAGCTTATTCTTTGAACATACTTAGAAGTCATACTTCATATTTTGAATCTTTTAACACCAAGAATAGTACTACAGTAACACTAAGAATAGAATTACTACAGATATTTAATACCCTTATTACAGAAAACATTTTCACTTAGCAGTTATCTGCAGAAAGGCTCTTTCTGCAATTACGAGTCAGTGTGTGGTAAATACATTGCAATTTTAAGCAATAAATGTTTTGTCATAATCCATTCTTTTTGTAAAATTGAGTTTACTGTATAGATAAATTAATATATACGTAAGTCACTCCAAAAGTAATGCCTCCTATTTACTTCCTTAGAAACTACAAGGAGTACAATAATTCTATTAGATAAAGAAAATTCTCCTATGTTGAACACTATTTTTTCAAATTAGTCATCACCATTAGCTATGCATTTTCATCAGCAATCAGTAAGAGCCTGCATGTTGCACCCACCACCTCACTGTGCTCACATCCACCTTTTGGCACACATTCAGCAAACAATAATGAATGGGAATGGCTGCTTTTTTTTTTTTTTTTTTTTTTCTTTTTTACATGGGGTAATTCTACACTTTTGCTTCATCCATGCTTTCATGTCAGACTGTTCTGTCAGAGTCTGTCGTTGGTCACATGGCAACAAAATGTAAAGGAATATTGTATTGGTGGGAAGACTTAACGTCTACTGTCATACAACCAACATCTACATCTGATATTGCAGGCCAGCATAATAAAAGAGGAGGCATTATTTCCAGAGCAGTCTTTGTAAATATTTCAATGTACTATACTCATCATATTGCATACAGTACTGTTACTAGCTATTATCTATGCTATCTTATATACAGAATTGCTTAAGAGCAAACCTGAGGAGAAGGATTTGAGAGTGTTGATTGATGAAAGTTTCAACATAAGCTGGCAATACGTGTGCTTGTAATCCAGAAAGCCAAACATGCCTATTCCATTAAGAACTAGGGGAAACTTTACAATCATTAGCTTGGTTGTCAGGGGGAAATTCTTTACAGAGAGAGTGGTGAGGTACTGAAACAGGCTGCCCAGAGAGGTTGTGAATGCCCCACCCCTGGAGGTGTTCAAGGCCAGACTGGGATTCTGGGCAGCCTGGTCTAGCATTAAATGGGGAGGTTGGTGGCCCTGCATGTGGCAGGGAGGTTGGAGATTCATGATCGTTGAGGTCCCTTCCAACCCTGGCCATTCTGTGATTCTGTGATTAATTTTATGTATGTTTGATTTTTGCATGGATACAAATGTTTATATAGTTTAATATTTATTATACTTCATATAGAATATATACTATATAGTATTTTTATAGACCACACTATCTTCTGAATGCACTCTGCCCTGGTTTCTACTGCTCTGCTAGTCAGTAAGACACAAAGAAAATTATTTCAGCTGAAACTAGTGCAGACTATTACTTCAGACTCCCAAAGGCTGCAAATATTTAGCTGAGACCATAAGCACAGATCACATGCTTTAGAGTGCTGAGGTGTCTGTCTTAACTGGTTCTACAGCTATCAAATATTAGCCTTCTTAATTGCTTCTGTCAGTGTGCTTTGAATGGAGCCCAGAGCCCATAGCTGTCATGAGGAAAGTTGTGTTATCTGAATTTTTCCTTTGCTCTTCTTGAAACAGATAGGCAAATATAAAATTTATATATATAAATATATATATAAGTATATATATATTTATGCAACCTATAGGCAATGAAAAAATAGCAACAGTAAGTGCAGTGAGAACTTAAAATTTTCTTTTTTGCTAGTCACTCTAATATTAATTATTTTCATTCTATATAAATACTGTGCAATTTTCATGACCTTCTTTAGAATATCTGTTATGCTGTACATAATTCCTTAATTCAACATGGAAGATAATTAAAGAATTATCACTTCACTAGGTCACTTCACATGTCACTAGGATGATTTGTCATTTAAAAATATAATTTACAAATATATGAGAAATATCAATTGAATATGGCTGAAAATACTTCTATGCTTCAATGTTGATTTATGGCCTAAAATGCATTCATTCTAATTTAATTTTAAAAAATTCCAGAAATGCTATCAAAAAGCATGTAAATTATAGTTTTTAGTATGCCATAAAAAAAAAAGAGAAGCTGTTCACATTGATTTCCTTTCACTAGTAATCTATCCTCAAACTTCTTTATGGATAAAGAAACGTTGCAAACCAGGAAAGAAATAAGTCAATTACACCTTCTGAGTTATGTCCCTCTCAGAGCAGAATCTACTCTCCACAGTTTGAGCAGTTTGTCTTTATTTTTTATTTCCAAGTTTCTTCTGAATTAAAGCACTTCATTGAATAAACAGCTATCTCTGCTGAATATGATAAAATAAAAGCAAAATGGTTCATAAAGATCACCACTGGAGTTTTATTGCTTAGATATTGATAGATCTCCTGTCTTTTAAGTACTGGAAGAAAAGATGTCTATATAATTAATCTGGTTTTACACAGCATCTTTTATCTTAGGCCTATAAAATTATTATTATACTCTCAGTACTATGCAATTAGGATCAAAGATCAGTTCCGTAAACATTATGTATATTCTGAGATAAGTGGCCATGCAGTTAGAGCATAATATTCTAGACACTTGTTACTTTGGTTTAAGTTCCTAAAATAAATGTGCACCTTCTCTGGTAGAAGTTTTTGGTTAATGTCTGTTTTTATAGCTACTGCACTTTCTATCATTGTTTTCCATATATACTTCAGGCCAACAAGTATTTTGATGTAATCAGCCTAATCCTACTGATTTCTCATGCTTCAAATTACGGAGCACTGACAGATATTCAATTGGTACTTGAATAATATCTAGGCAATATGTCAACATCAACATTCATTTTTTCACAAAATGATGAGCATATTAACGCTCCAAAAGCTAATTTTCAGAACTGCTAATACACTTATTCCTGACAGTGCAAATCAGAATATTATGCTGCCATAGTTTCATCACTCAGAGAAGATAAAAAAAAAAAAATATGAACACCCTAATTCCCCTGCAATTCTGTGATTCTGTGACCTTTGATGCTATAAAATCATAATTAACATTATTTTCTTGAGTTATTTCTACTTGTTTTACTACACAAAGTAACTGAACTATGAATCCTCTGCACAAGGGATGTATCTTACTTAAATACTATAATAGCTAGGTAAGACCTGGAACTTACAGCTGAATCTATATACAGGAATACAGATCTGCTACTCTATTTTTACTGGGATATCCAAGATTTTAAACTCCCCGTATTTCACAAACACTGGAAAAATATGGTTATTATTTTATAATTTTTCATTCTAGTGCATTGAGATATAGCACATACTTCTAATGCCTGGAAAATAAAGGCCGTCTTTTAACTAAATTCAGCAAGTTGAATGACTTGGCTGTCAGGTCACTTTACTTCCCATTGACTCTATATAAAGCTATTCAATTTATAGTAAAATAATTAAGATCCTTTCCCTCAAGTTCAGTAAGATGTATCACTACACTTTGATGCCAGAAGAGATTGTATACAATGCATATAGGTACATGTTACTGTTTATCTCTTGATCAACATTTCTGAGAAAGGTAGCAAACAACATGCAAAGTCTATCTAAAACTTTCAGAAACATTAAATTTTTCTTTTTCTTTATCTTTTTTTCTCTTGAAGTGAATTTTGTTCTGTCCTTTTTGACAGGTGAAGTTTTAATTGTTGTAAATTCAAGTGAAACAGGAAATTCCTTTATAGTAAATACTTAAGTATTATGTAATATAAGTAATCTATGTCTTGCCACTTCACCTAAAATTTACACGACGACTAAGAGAAGATGAATTTAAAAGCTTTTAAGACTCACAAGAAAACCCAACAAATTATTGGTCTTCACATCTGAAATAAGTTTGAAGTTCATCTTCCAAAGAAGAAACATGGTTAAAAAAAGCAATTGTCCATTTTTATTTTGTTTACATTGCACTGAAAATTTACATCATACTTTTACAAATCCTTTTTTTTTTTCATAAAAATATACTTCTTTACAAAAGTGTATGCATTAATATAAGAGGAGTAGCCAGTTGCAGAAGAAACATTTTAAACGATCTCAAATGTATTAACCTTAACGTTAATGAATGAATCATAGTTATTGCAGTCATTTGAATAAACAAGAATAAATAACAACCAATGGTATAAAATATAAAACAGCATCCTTTTAGTAGAATACAGTTTGACAGAGTTGTATGAATATTCAAAACAAAAAGTTGTAAAATGGTTTATAAGAAATTCATCAAACATTATAGAAATCCAAGCAGCAATCCTGGGTACAATGATTTTTGGTAGGCACTCTCTATTACGGTAATAAAAAGTTTAGATTTTCACAGAATTATTAATGTATGAAAGGAACAATAACAGATAATTCACACTGGCTAACATAGCATTTGTGAGTCATGCTATAAAGGGAAGACAATGACTTACATCAAATAAATTATTGAGTTGCCACTGAATAATTCTTTAATGAAATAACTGTAAAATTAAAAACCACATTTCCTTGAAATGGTTCTGGAATGTCTAAAACTTGTATTTGAGAGCTGTAGAGTCTGAATTGTCCCTAAAATGAATGGATTGTTCCTAATAAAATCATGGCTTTATATATATGTGTATATATATATAAAATAATTTTATTTTCATTGCACTATGGTAACATATTCAATTTTAAATCATTAACTATAAGGATTTGTTTTCATAAAACATGGAGATAAAATAGATATGAAAACACAGTATTTCCAAATTATAATTGCCTCTTGCCTTGTAGGTTTGAGTCAAAGTTTGCAGAAGTCTGTTAGGATCTTCCCATCAACTTCAGTGGGAATGTTCAGTTTTTACCATGCTCTATGCATGCATTTTGACAAAATGCTGAAGGAGTAAATTGATGTGATACAGTGTAATTTAACTAGTATGGATTAAAAATGGACTCTTACAATTTTGACATATGAATTTGATTCCTAATGTTACTGTTAACTACATTTTTTAACTGGAAACATCATTAAATTATGTTTTGACATGAAAACTATAATAAAATGGTCACTGATTTTTGAATGTTCAACAGCAAGGAACATAGCCACATGACAGTGCTCAATTCATCCTAGCTTCTTGATTGAAAATTGTGTCTAATTGTATGACTGACAAAAGTAATATAGAAACAGTTTTCCACTTACCATTTGTAACTTCCACTTTTTGTGGAAACAAGAAAAAAAAGGAGCTTGACTTGAAATATGAAAATGAAGATGTGAAGCACAAAAAAAAATATTAATTAAAAAGCTGACATTTTTGTTTTGCTTCTGTGATGTGAAAAGTGTAAGTTGTACTTGCTCATTTCAAAATAGTACCTTCTGGAGTTAAAAAACTGTTCTGAAAGAAAGAAAATACTAAGTGGAATGAATAAATGAAAAAAAAAGTTACAAACTCATTAAAAAGATGTAGCATATCACTGTTAGAAAGACGTCAGTGACCTATTGTCTCCTGTAAGTATAGCTCTTATTTTCTATCTATATCTTTTTTTTTTTTTAACCCATTCCCTTTATTATAATTTTTATAAAGCACAGAAGTACTGATAATGGATGCTCCTCCAATATATGCAAATACATTTTATGTTTTAGAATAACCTCCTTTTTTAAAAAAGCAAATAAACTGTGAGTTAGCACTCATGGAGTGCAGCAGATTTTTTTGTAAAACTCTCCGTGGTGAACACGAAGAAAACTTTTGATCCAGGTTATGAAAAACAAAATCAAAACAAAATACCCATAACCTATTATTGTCTATCATCCTCAGGAAAAGGTGACCAACTATATCCTGAAAAGTGTGCTTTATTTTTTTTTTTTTTCTAAATCAGTGAACTATGTGTGCACTGTGTTGTGTTTTGATTTTCAAACTTTGAAGACATATTATTACCACATTATACCATTGTGCAAACAGTGTTCAAGTTGGGGTCAAATCGTACCGCTTTCCCTTCCACAGACTTTGCATTTGTGTCATACATGGGGTTTTCAAAAGCAGCTTGTCCATTATTATTTTCATGTACAGAGCATCCTGTATATTGTGTTTTAGGTGCAGTCCTGTTAAAGAAAGACAGAATACTCATAACTTCAGTCTTCCATGCTGACATGGCCTGGTTTAAAAATCTGAACAGAACTTAGCCCCCAGTTTCAATTAAGGTTTTTTTTTTTTTAATACAACATCTGTCCTAAGAACTTGTAATGTACAAGTAATGAAACTGTAAGACATTTATGATTCATTTAAAAATGTGTTGTTTTGAAAAGTAAGCTAACAACCCAAGGAGACATGTATACTTGGATAATCATATAATATGTAGTTAAGAGTACAGTACAATCTTGTAAACATGGAATAATCAAGAGAAAGATTACTGAGATTTTCTATTTTCCTTCTGTATACTCAAGATATTTATTAAGAATCAATTTATATCTGAAGTACTTTCTTACTAAAAAATCTAATGATCAAAGTTTAATCCCTTGAAAATATTTCACATGTATTTTTAAACAAAATGTATATTGTATTAAAGATAAGTAATTATAGCATACGTTTAATATCAAATATATAAAATTTACTTGAGCATCTGCATTTTTTCACATTCTTAAGGTGTTCAGAAGCAAATTGTACCATGTGAAAATTGTACCAATTTACATGGTACAGTTACGGTACGTGTTTTAAACTAATCTCACCCTTTAGTGTACATTACAATTATAATTGCCAGGCTAACAGTAAATTTCACAATTTTCATTGTGACCATTTTCACAATTAATAGGCAACAAAATGTCTTGTTATTAAAGTGATGATATTTTCCTTAGTCATCAGATGTTTTATACCTATAGGAAAAGTCTACATAAAACTAAATCCAAAGGATTGGATTGGAACTGGTCTCAATAGCATAAACAAAACTTACGCTTGGACTAGTGAAACTAAGAAGGCTGTGGTGGTTGTATAACTACATATGAACGAATAATTTTAGATGCAGAAATAGTTTCATAGTAAAATCTTTCAATGCCATAATACTTGCATATACCCACAGACCAATAAACAGAACAGGCATTAAAATAAATTACTCAAATATTATTCACAATTCGGTCACGTAAAAGCAAAAGGCAGGAAGCCAGCTGGAAGTGCATACAAAGTATATTCCTAATATTATTTCCCATAAGTCAATAATTAATAGCATCCATGTTATTTAAGAAGCGTGAATGAAATCACTGCATGATACAGTAACCAGGTCCCTCAGTCATGCCAGACCTAAATGGAAGTAGGAAGAAATGTACACATGCATATTTTGCAAACATTAGGTCGTTTTGCTCAAATTTCATTTACATTAAAAACACTGAGAGCAATAGAAACTAAAAAGTAAATTAATAAAGAAATTCTATATACGTAATTTACCTTTGTTTATAAAGATAGAAGCCAAAACCAGCAAATATGAGGGCAAAGAAAGGCACAAGGATAGCAATCGCCACTGAACTACTATTTGTACCATGGGGTTGATTAGAAGAATTTGAACCTTCAGACATGTTAAGACCTGACAGGAATAAGAAAACAGGTGATGTAAAATATGGCTGTTAGTCCTGACACCTATTACTCCATAATCTTAAGAATTCTAGTAACATCTTGTGATTGGATCATCATAGTGTGTTCACCTGCATACATACAGCTGTAGTGTGAGACCACCTAGAAAGTAAATGTATGGTGGCAAAATATATACTAAGTAATAAACACATAGAAAATGTTTGGAGAGCAGTACATGTACTATAAGATATTAATTATTTTACTATTTAATTATGTATGGCAGTCAAGATTTTGATGTTATTACTACACATTAAGGTACTGTATTACAAGAAGTTAAATATAGAATAATCCATGTGTTAGATTGATTATATAACTGATTATATCTGCATATATCTGAAAGAATAAATACTGCATGTATCAAAGCAAAAATGATTTGCAGGAAAGTCTAAATCACCCAAAGAGGAAAAAGGAAAATTCAGAATGTTGATTTCATTAGCTGTTGCTATTGATACATGAAGTAAAAAAGACAGGAAAAACCAAGGAGAGCTAAAGCCATATATAGATGAAAAAATAACAAGATCTGCTGCATAGTTCAGGAACTCATAAATTACTAGATCATCTACAAAGTCAAAATATACACTTTTTAATGTAAAGAAGGGAATACCAATGCAGCTTCAAAGTTAGTTTCTAAGCTTTGAACTAGATCTTGTAAGAATTGCATACATTAATATTTTCTGACTTCCTAGGTCTTGCAAGGCAATATCTAGAAATTAACAAAGCAAAGCAAACAAACAGGAATTCAACACTTTAACAATACACTAAAATACAGGAAAATTCCATGTTGTGAGGAAAATTGGGAACAGTAGAAGTATTTTGTTAAGGAGAAAACATTTTTTGCATGTTCTTTTGTTTGAAATGATGAAGTGGCAAACATATTTAACAAAATCTGTTCTATGGATGCAAATCTATCCATAATTTGAATATGTTTGCTGTCTGCTACATTGAGTTGATTGCCAACTTCATTAACCACAAGTTGTACTTCTATAGAATTTAAAAGTGATCAAATTCTTCTGTTTCTACAAGATATAAACCAATAAATAGTCTTCAATATGTTAAACAATCCCCAATCCATAAAAAAAACAACCTCCAGAAAATCAGATGAAGGAGTAAAATTTTCCTAACAATTTACCAATACTTCTTCACCAATGCACTACTGTATAGTAGTTTTTGTTAGCTTTAAAATATTTTGAAGCAGTTGATAAGAGAAAACCCTCTTTTTATATTAATTTAAATGAATTTTTTCCCAATGTCTTCTTATGAAGATGTAATGAAAATAAATATCCCAGTGCATTTTACTGTGAATTACCATTATGAAAAAGTATAGTTTGTTTTTATGTTAGACATTCATTAATACCTTCCAGCATGTTCAAGAATTAAGATAGGATATTGAAATATGGACTGGCATAAACTTAGAATTTAATACCTAATCTTTGAAGTCCAAATTGCCCATAATCTTTACCCTGAATGAATCCTTGAAAAACATACGTCGCTCCATCAGGTTCAGCAGAAACCTGAAAAAACAAACAAACAACAACAACAACAACAAAAAACCCACAGTGAATTAGATGTAGAAAAGCTTGTTTCAAGTTGTAAGTGTGCACTTGAAAAAGAGATATACTAGTATGTCTCTTTGTTACCTGTTGTTCCCCTGAATGAAGTTCAAAAGGGAACATAGCTGTTAAGGGCACAACTTAGGTCATACTGGCTTATGATGATCTCTACTGTTTTTTATTACCTCAAAATTTTACTCTGTAAAACCAACGAAAAGAAAGTTTTTGGCAATTCGGGATGTTAGTAGTTTTATATATTGTATATACTTAATAACTACCTGATTTCTTAGGAAGTACATGGCAAAATTTATATCATATATAATCCTAAGGAAGCAAGTATTGAGGTTTTAACAATCACTTTAAAAGTTAACAAAAAAGATTTTATCTTCTATTGGAAGATAGTTTCTTTGTTACTCATCCCAATAACTACTTAGTTACACAGTTTTAGTCCAAAATATTGAATACTTAGAATACTGAATGATATTCCTAATATTGAATTGATATATTGACTTGGGAAAGGGAGGAAAGAGTTATGATCCTATGAATAACTCCCTTACAGGGAGTATTTATTTCAATTTACAGGTAATTCCCTTTCTGGATAGTTAATTGGTATGAATTCAGTAGTACCAAGGCAATTTTCTTCAAGACTGCCACTTAAGCTTCCCTTTCTGAAGACAACAGTGTGTCTTCAACAATGACCTGAAGCTGTGTTGTCACTGAAGTAAGGGTGCATTTCTCAAGTGAATTTCTGAGGGATATAGTAATCTGTTTGAGCTATTCAAGATTAAAGCAAAACAAAGCAAACAGAAAAAAAAAAAAGAAAAAAAAATACAATACAATAATTTAAATAAGAGCAACAGATGAACATTATATGGTATGTAGATAACACACACAACTTTACTGTGTACTTACGTATGTTTAGTTTACACCAAATTTATTGCAGCTACACCTCGCAATCAACTTCATGAAGCCTATAGTTTGTACATGCCTATACATACCAAAGGAATTTAGCCCTTTTACCAGTATATTAATAATAGATGACTATTTCTGTACTTTTCCTCAAACCAATCTCCTAGAACTTACAATGAATTTTTCATTTCATTTAATGAACCAGTATCACTAATAAGATTGTATCTAACATATTTCAGTATTTTTGGTACCAGTGTGATTTAAAATAAAAAACTTGCTTTCTATCTTTTGCAGCAGAAATATACTCACAAAACCATCCATAGCCCATTTTTCTTCTTTCAGCTGGCTCACAGATGTATGAGATGGTGCTTTAATAAGATATATGTGGAGCATGAGTCGAGCTTCCTGGCTTTTATATACTCCTGCAGAATAGAGTTTTTAAAATTTGTATTTGCATTGAGTGGAGAAATCATTGTTAAGAATAAGCATTTGATCTTTTGCCTTAAATATGGAAAACAGGAAGAACAAGTAGTATTTCCAATAACATTTAATTTCAGAAAGATACATTACTTTGTGATTTATTTTTTTATTGCAGAATTTCAATTAAAAATGTTTTTATTTTAATCTGTAGAGAGAAGAGAAGGGAACTCCTATTCTTATGCACAAGCCTTAGATAAAACAAGCATTTACAGTAGTTTGAAAAATACTGTTCTGAATAAGACAGAGGGTGTTTAAACATAGCATCTTTTAAGATTTGCAATTTAGGGATAAGGTAAAGAAGGTCATGTAGAAACACACATATAAAACTTTTCCATAAGCTTATGCTGAATTTAAAATTTCTAAATTTTTACAGATTTGATAAAAATGACTTTTCATCAGTCAGTATTTTCATTTGTCAGTATCCAGACAATGACAAGACTTGTGTATGTCTTTTTTACTTTGTATGCATAATTACTTGATTCATTTTAATTAATTTAGAAGAAATATTTATAATCAACGTAAGATTGTTAACGTAAGGAAAATAAAATAATATGATAAACTTAGTGAACTAATCTCCCATTAGAAAGATGTTGGGGAATACAAAACATATAGCTAACTTTTTCTTCGAGATTTTTTAACCGTTAAT
Organism: Lagopus leucura; assembly: GCF_019238085.1. NCBI lineage: Eukaryota > Metazoa > Chordata > Aves > Galliformes > Phasianidae > Lagopus > Lagopus leucura. The sequence goes on from NW_024962263.1 coordinate 75,215,343, forward strand.
ATCAATTAATGGTTTAGAAACTTCAAGTCTTAGAGAAAACAGCTTTCTGGCATGACCACTTCCTTTCTGTGAAGGCCCTGAAATCATTGTTCCATGTGTAGAAGCTAACAAGAGCTAAAAACTTTAACAGAAAGAAAACTGAAGAGAAAACCATGGAAAACAAACAAACTTTTCTTTCCACCTCCAAAAATTGCCACTAAGATGAAACTAAAATTCACTCACTAATTGTAAAGAACTGATGTCATACTGAAATGAATTTATGTCACTGAACACAGTTGCATGAACACTGACTTTTATTCTGCCCTTGCTCCCTCCTACATTTTTAATGTACACAGACTAACATATGTGGATGACTTCACACTGTATTTAATTAGTATGTCTTATCTAAACACCAATTAATTCAGCTAGATCTTTTTTTAATAAAGGAATACTCCTGCAATATAGCAGTCAACTTGGTTTTGTTCATTTCCTATTTTCAAATTTGTTGAAATTCTGTCATGTGAACATAAACTAAAGACAGTGTTGAGATGTAAACTTGCTGTCCAGTTGAAGAATACATAGCAGGCTGTACAAAACCACTAGCTATCACAGCTGTTGGATACAAATAAGGTTTTCTGAACAGGTATTTGGTGATTTTACGATGCTAATGTAAGGAAGGAAGAATGCTGATACACACAAACACACAGCTTAATGTTGGACAGTAGTGCTGGAGAGGGAAGAATTTTCCAGCTAGAACATAAAATTTTGTGTACGCGGTCAGAATAAAATGGCAATTTCATTGTGTAAAACTGAATACAAAGAAGGAAAAATAATTCAAAAGATAGTCACATCTGTCTTGTTGGCTGCTACTCTGAGAAGGACAAAATGTTCTAAATGGAAAGAGATGCCTGTACAAATCACAGCTGACATTTATCTTTGTCCTGTGTTAGGACTGACTGTAGGCTTTTATTATAGACTATGGCAAGAGATGGGGACATCAAATATTCAATTCAGGCTAAAATGAAAATTTCCTACCTCACTTCAGAAGCATCAGTATGAGATATGGAAATGAAATTGTCTTTTATTTACATGTCTAAAATCACAATTTCAATTTCCACACTAAGAATAGCTATATAAGAGGTATGAGCTTATAAAGCAGACTTTTGTGGTAACACAGCAATGCGTTCAAATTAATGCCTTGGTTTTGCTCTCTTGTTTTTAGGACTTCATTAACATCAAATAGAGCTTAGTTACTTTAGAACTTGGCCAGTGTTCCTCTAGACAACACTTGGAACTTAGGATAAATGAATCACAAGTCATGAATGAATGCATTGCATAAATATACTTTGGGAAATACTTGCATGAGGGTGAGGGCTTTGGTGTGTACATGAACACAAACATATGTACACTCAAGAAAAATACAGAGAAAAACTTCCCCACAAGCCAAGGCAGCTCTATTCTTTGCAGATTTCCAGTGATTGATTCACAAGCATTTCTCATTGAAAAACTGATGCGTTTCTTCAGAGCTGGCAACTTGTTTTCCAGTGTAAAAAAAAGAGTGCTTGATCCAAATTGATAAGTAAGAGCTCCACATTTATCTTCTCTTAATTCCCATAACAGCGTTGCTGTTTTCACTCATACGAATATGATCAAACGAATATGCCCATTTTCCAATCTGTGACAGACATGTATACTACAACCACATCAAGCATAGGCGTCAAAAAAAAAAAAAAAAAAAATACAAAACAAGGAGTGCTGCAGTGGGAAAAGAACTAGCTATTATGTTGGATAACCACAAGTTAAGCTTAAGTCAATTCCTTTGCATTTAGCTGTTTCTCATCCACCTGTGCATCCCTGACCCTAAGATATTCTTTTAATAACTTAGTTTTCTACCTGTATAATAGGTAGAAAAACAACTATCTTACAAAGTGTACAATGCCTGAGTCTAGAGAAGAAATAGGTATTTGTAATAATTACATTTGTGTGCAGCTAAGAAAATACTTTTATTTAGAGAAGGAGGCTTTTTCGAGTGAAAAAAGCACCATTTTAAGCTTTACAAATCCCAATAATGTGAAACACTGTATCTGCCAATATCCTTATGGAAATCATGATAGAAACTAAACGGATATCACACAGCAGATTAAATTTGCACAGACATTAAAGACAAACATGGTTAAAAAAAAATCAGAAAATACTTCATGAAACAGTCAATCTATGGCTCATCAAGAGGGATTCTCAAAGGATACCTTCAAAATACTTTCATCAGACAATTCTAGTGATAAAAATTCACAGCTTTAGATAGTAGAAATTGAGAACTAAACAGACACATGGCTTTTCTGGCCCATTGCGTTCTTCCCATAGACAACCCTGATAGAAGCACATGTGCTGAACTTCCTCCTTTTCCAAAAGTTTAATGGTCTATTGTAATTTTCCTTGCTAACACCTCTGGAAAATAAGAGTGAGAAAAGGATCCTTAAATGATGAATAAGATTAAAAGCAGCAGATCCAGCTTATACATAATTGCAATTTAGCTTCTTTAGTCCCTTGCAAAGAGGGTCTCAGACTGATAGATGGTATGGTTTCAAAAAACTAATTTTTGAGTGATAATACTGATTTAAGATATATGTATATATATCCACATCACTGCGGTATAGCCTGCTATTTCTGTGACAAGATAGATCCGTTGCCTGTGTGGATGACATCTCAATCAAGAAATTAAAAGAGTCTGAAAAATAAACAAATAAAAACAACTTATAAATCCAAATAATTTTACAGGCTCCTTCCTTGTCTTCTTATCAAGGCATACCTGTGGTTTCTGCTGATGCTTTACAGCAACATTGCTCTGCACAGCAGGGACAACAGAATGGCATAAACCAATATCGTAATCAAAAGACCTTCTACAGACACCACATGCATAAAGGTTAATATAAACTGTCATCTCCTCTTGTTCTCTGTGTTCTCTAAGTATCGATTCTAGGTCAACATATTGCTTGTTAATAGGCTGATGAAGGAATAATCTGTCATTTCAGAATTAAAAAAGTGTCAGGAATAGTAATGGGAGTACACAAAATATTTAAGGAAAAAGAATGAGAATTAGAAAAAACAATTCTTTCACTTCTCATTTCTCATTAAGTACAAATCTAATAAACACTGGGAAAACTGAAGAAGAAAAAGGTGGAATAATCTCTTCTTTTGAAAGGGAACTGAATTAGTATGAAAGTTTCTTTGATAAGCAAAGAGAGTTTCGAGCAGATATTACAAATTAAAAATGTGTGTTATGAATTAAGTTACAGAGAACTGATGCACTTCAGGGGGGAAAAAAAAAAAAAAAAAAAAAAGTCCCCAACAACAACAAATAAATAAACAATAAAATCCACAAACTGAAATTAGTTTTTCTTATCCCATACCTGAAAGCAGCAATTCCATATTGCTGTTTGTAAGTGTTGCATTTACTCTTCCTGAAGTTGCATTAAAACTGGTGACTGTCAAAGTCATGGGCTGTTTCTTGCTTTTGTAGTTGTAAGATCCTTTCCATATGTAATTTTGGGCAAATACATCATCAGGAACTATACAGACATCAAACATGTTTCAATACACATTGCAATATTTAGTGGTTATGAAGTCAAACATCCACAAAAAAATCTTACAAATGCAAACATTTTATCTACTCCCTCCTCTCAGAATCACAGAACCATAGATGATTTGAGTTGAATGAGATCTTTAAAGATAATCTAATTCAACCTTCTTGCAATGTGCAGGTGCACTTCTCTCTAAATCAAGCTGTCCAAAGCTCCATCCAGTCTAGCCTCCAACACTTCCAGGGATGGAGTATCCCAAGCTTCTTGGGGCAACTGTTCCAGTGTCTCACCATCCTCACTGTGAAGATTTTCTTCCTTATACCTTATACCACCCTTTTTAAATTTAATATCATTATCCCTTGTTCTCCACACTCTGGTAGAGTCCCTCCCCCTCTTTCCTGTAGTCTCCCTTTAAATACTAGAAGGCTGCTGTAAGGTGTCCGAAGAGCCTTCTCTTCTTTAGGCTAAATAATCTCAATTTTATCAGTTTGCCTTCATGGGAGTGATGATCCAACTCTCTCATAATCTTCACAGTCCTCCTCTGGAGCTGCTATATCTAACAGGTCCATCAGGGAGAATAAATGCATTAGATTCCAGTTTGTTAATAAGCAATTTAAGTAATGCAACAGTATTGTTAAAAGAAGTATGTTGACTATGTAATATAACAGATATATGCAAATCTTTAAAGTCTTAACATAAGATACCATTTAAAAATGAAATTGAAGGTTACTATAGATGACTTTACTACAGCTTCTAAAGGCAGTTGTATAATCAATGGATATTAAGATGTTACAATCACAAAATAAACAAGAGAGTTAGGCAAAGTAGATTATGATAACAAAAGAGAATAAATGGAAGGCTTACCCTTATGCTAGGCTCACCCACAAAACACCAGAAGGAGGGATCTCCAGACAAGATCCTTCCCCACTGGTAGCCAGCTCTTAAATAGGTCTAGGAGGGGTGGAGCCTGGCTCCACCCCTTCCGGCAGCACAGGTGAATTGCCTTCAACTGTGCTCCTCTGGCTGACTCATGGCTCACCCCAGGTGATCAATCAGAGGTTCAGGCCGTGACTCAGTAGTTCCCATACAGCAGTATATCAAACTTAGCTCTATAACAAATCATCAATATTTAAAATCAGCATTTTTATTATTTGAAGTCACTGATACTGAATTTAAACCTTAGAATCATAGAATCATAGAATCACTAAGGTTGGACAAGACCTAAAAGATCACCCAGTCCAACCGTTCACCTGTTCCCAAGCTCCTACTAAACCATGTCCCTCAACACAACATCCAGTCTTTCCTTGAACACCCCCAGGGTCGGTGATTCCACCACCTCCCTGGGCAGTCCATTCCAGTGCCTGACCACCCTTTCTGAAAAGTAATACTTCCTCATGTCCAGCCTGAATCTCCCCTGCCGTAGCTTGAAACCATTCCCCCTGGTCCTATCACTAATGACACGAGAGAAGAGGCCGACCCCCAGCTCACTACAACCTCCCTTCAGGAAGTTATAGAGAGCAATAAGGTCTCCCCTGAGCCTCCTCTTCTCCAGGCTGAACATTCCCAGCTCCTTCAGCCTCTCCTCATATGGCCTGTGTTCCAGACCCCTCACCAGCTTTGTTGCCCTCCTTTGAACACGTTCCAGGGCCTCAATATCTTTCTTGCAGTGAGGGGCCCAAAACTGGACACAGTACTCGAGGTGCGGCCTCACTAGAGCTGAATATAGGGGAACAATCACCTCTCTGCTCCTGCTTGCAACACTGTTTCTGATGCAAGCCAGGATGCCATTGGCCTTCTTGGCCACCTGGGCACACTGTCGGCTCATGTTCAGCCGAGCATCAATCAATACCCCCAGGTCCATTTCCTCTACGCAGTCCTCCAGCCACACCGCCCCAAGCCTGTAGCGTCGCCTGGGGTTGTTGTGGCTGAAGTGCAGGACCTGGCATTTGGCCTTGTTGAAACTCATCCCATTGGCTCCAGCCCAGCTCTCCAGCCTGTCCAGATCCCTCTGTAGGGCCTCGCTACCCCCAGGCAGATCCACACTTCCAGCCAATTTGGTGTCATCTGCGAATTTACTGAGGGTGCACTCGATGCCCTCATCCAGGTCATCAATAAAGATATTGAAGAGGACAGGCCCCAGCACCGACCCCTGGGGAACACCACTCACGACTGGTCGCCAGCTGGATTTGACTCCATTCACCACCACTCTCTGTGCCCGGCCCTCCAGCCAGCTCCTTACCCAGCCAAGAGTGTACCCATCCGAGTGTACCCATACCCTTTGTGTTTGTGTGTGCACTAGCATCTTGTGTCTTATAAGCATACAAGAATACAAATATTTACCACTTAGTTTGGGACTAGGCGTTCCCAAAGCTGGTCTGGGATCCTTCACCAATATTTTGGAACCAGCTGTTATAAAAGAATGAATGACACACAAACTGTGAGCGAATCAGTTACTCGTAAACCAGGAAAAATCATTTCCATACCACACTTTATTGTTACAAAGGATATAAGATGATGTTTAAAATTCTAAATAGAAATAAGATTTCAGTCCTCAGACTTAGCATCACAGGAGCATGTTGCCCACTGATTTCTTCTGTTGCCGCATTTTTTGAAGTTATCTGGATGCTACCAAGTCATTTGTAATGCTTTTGCTTCAGAATCCATATTTCAGAATTCAGTCTTGGGCAGGGCATCTAATATGTGAGATGTCATCTAAGGCAAGTTGAATGATTTAAATATTATATATATAATATACTATTTGTGTGCATATATATGGATATATATATATATACACTCATATATGTAGGCAAACACACAGTTATCCACATAAGATAGCACTATGGATGCTGCTTTGACTGGACTCAACACAGCACCAAACTGAGAAGTTTTACAAATGCATTTTATATCATGTTCCTCTCCTGGACTTAAATATCTTCAACACTGCTGAGAGAAATACCTTTTGTTCAGGACTGAAAAAACAAAGTTACATGCTTAATCTCTTAAAAATGGAGATAATCACTATTCCTTTAAAGAATAACATCAGAAAGAAAGAAACAAATTAAGTTGTCCACAACTGCTCAGATGATTTTGAGCACTAGAAATTAGAGATCTGAATTTCAGCTCTTTACTGACTAAAGCAGAAAGTCTGAAGTGATATTTCCTCCAAATGAGGCTGTTTTATTTTGCAGAAAATAATTTGGATTTACTTGGCTATAAAGAAGGTACATAATTCTGTCTTCTAGGGTAGGATACTCGTGGTACACTGGGCTCCATTCCTTGCACCGGTGGTTATTTTGGATTATTCTGTATTTTGGTTAGGAACACGATCCTCTCTTTCTGATCAATAGTTCAAAAGAAATCACTAATAATGTTTTTCTTGAGTGCGTTAAGAATATCTTTTAGCTTATTACAAAAGTCTTGCTCTTGTTATATAGATTAAAGCTAGCAAGTAACAAAGGCAGGTAACCTGAATTATACCTAAATTTCTCATGACCTGATAGTTGTTGTTAAAACTGATTGATAAATCTTTAACTTCCTGTTCAGAATTGAGATTTTAAATACAAGACCAAAACTAAAACATACTATCTATGGAATTAAAGTTTCTTGTCCAAACACTTACTAAGTAGGACTTTAAATATTGCAATTTTGCATTTAGAAGTACAAATCCTGCTTAAATTCTTCTAAGTATCCTTTTTTAGATCTAAATTCCAAGTTTTTTTTTCATTTCTTTTCATCCTTTTCCAAGCCATATTTGTAAAGTTCAGCATCACATGTGAACATTGTCTTCTCTCTTCTTTAGGAGAGATGTTTCATCCATCTATTTAATAGGTAAGATGGCAAATATTTAGGAGACATTTTACTTTATTTCACTAGAGTTAATACTTTATAATTTGTCATTTACTGTTGTTTTTGTTGTTGTTGTTGTTTTGTTTTTACCACTGCTGAAGAGCAAAAAACAAGGTAAGTGATCCTGAAAATTTTGGATTTTGGCAACATTTCTTCAGGACATTGGGAAACAATTATATGGCAAGGTGGATACACTAATAGTTACCACTGAAAACTAAAAAAAAAAAAATAATCTCATAAGGATTTCTTAAATCAGATAGACAGTTAATATTACTTGTTTCAGTATCATCGGCAGAAAATTCTTGGATCAAAATACAACCAGTGAATCACATTTGGCCTGCCATAACATTTCCTGAACACTAATGAAGTCATGGGCTTCTTGGCAGCATCCTTCCTAACGCTTTCCCAAAGTTCTGCTCTGTTCTTCCCAGCACTTGCCTGGCATATAACGACAGGACACCTGTTTTTTAGTAATACAAAATATTCACTTCCTGTGAATGAATTCCCCTTCCAAGAGGCAGCATTTGGTTATACAGCCTCTGTACTTCTCTCTAGGAGCCCTGGGGATAACCACATCCAAAACATTACGTATCAGTAATCAGTTCTTTAATTATTCAAGAATTGGAATTCCAAACAGTTGCTATACTTGTGGATTTCTTATTGCACATAAAAAATACCATTCTCATCCTGATTTTACCATGAGAATTTTCATGCCATGCCAAAATACGTGGGAAAAAAAACAAACCACACCATAAACAAAATAGAATTTTGGAAAACCAAAGTAAATAAATTTATTTTTGAGTAGTATATTGCTGCTTTTATTTGAATAAGAAATAATAAATCCTATGGTTTCATTTCATGTAATAATTAAGACCTCTACTTAAACTTCTGTAAGCATCCTTCTCTAATACTGCAACAATCTTAGCTGTTTTGCAGCTGACACAGTTTTCTACAGTAAACCTACCCTAGTCTAGGATTAATATACATGTGCAAAAACATTGAGGCTCTTATTCCACTAAGCCTATCAGAATGTAGTCCACACCTGACTCAGTCAGGAGTTTAAACACTGGTGTTAACCTGGACCCCAGAATTTTATAATTTTATTTGCAATTCACACCTCTGAGCATGCAAATGAAACATAAGCAGGTGAAAGCATTTGTCCCATTAAACACAACTGACAAAGGCTTAGAATTGTCCTTTTAGATATTTGCCTTCCTAGTTCCTACCTCACTTTATTAGGTAGCAAGTAAAAAATACTGTTGAAATGTGATAAATGACAGCTACAGCAGGAAACAGAAGAGGTTACCTTCACAAACTGGAACTTTCCCAGTCCACGTGCCATCAGATCTGCAGGCTCTATGCTCTGATCCTCCTGCCAGGAAGAAGCCTGGCTGACAAGTGTAAATCAATGTATAGCCAAGTGAAGGAAGATCCATTCCTGCAACATTTGCGTGAGATGGTGTTTCTGGTTGTTTACAGCTGTGAGCTACAAAGAAAAGATACAATATCCTTCAGTCAAAACAGTGAAAAAATAATCTATGCTCACTCTGACAGGTAAATAAAGAGGAAAAAAAGCTTCAATAAAAATAACACATAAATATATTTTTCTTAATTAAGTTACAATATAGAATATAAATGATTGTACTGAGGCTAAAAGTAAATATGTTCTTGAAAATGGCCCTTTCACCGTCAACGGACCAAGAACCAATTTAAATGCACCCTTGCATATTTAAAATTGTTTGTCTGCATATATAAACACAAAAAACACGCATCTTACCATATTAAAAAGCAATTCAGATTATATGGTTTAATATACCAGTATAGCATTGAATAACGAAATAAATGGGTCTCTTCAGAAAATACTATGAGAGACAAAAATTAATTACTAATCCTAATCTCATTAAAACTGTTTTACATCATTAACAATGAGTGTCTGTGAGATTTGTGTTGCCTCAAAAACAGCATACCTCCATACCTTCAGAGTATGAGCAGAGCCACTGATTTGCTATTTGTTTAGGGGGAACACTAGCACCAAATGGGACACGAATGCTGCTTGCTTCTGCGGATATGCTCAACATACATTGACAGTATTCCTTAAGATCAGACTTTATAAGGTGACACTGTTTCCAGAAAAATATAGATGGCTTGCTGAAGAACTAGAAAGATTAACTGTGATGCTGAAATGTGAAAGACCTAAGAAATGAAATTCTGTCTGCAAGATTATCTTCATTTCAATTCATTACAAATTACAATTACATAACTTTTCCCTGTGTCCCCTCCTTCTTAATATACTCTATTAATTCCCTGATTACAGTTAGTAAACTGGTAGTGCAAACTCTCTGTAAGATCTGATTGTAACTATCTAGTTCAGTACAAGATAGATTGATGCAGGGATTTCCTTCATAGGCTGTTCTCATCACTTCCTGACTCTTGCACATTCCTCATTGAAAGAGATGCACTCTCTTAGGCAGAAACTTATTTTCAGCATCTCTCTGGTCAACAGAAGGGCTATCTCTTCTTTGAAATGGATCAGATTTAACACGATCCAGTACACTGATACTGTGATTATTTTTCTTTGCTTTACAAATCTCATTAGGCTACTGTAGAAAAATTTGTTTACTCAAAAACTTTAATTTCTCATTTCTACACACTGTAAAATAGTAATGAAAAATTATATTAAATATAGGTTAGTATAATTATATATTAAAAAAACAACTTTAATAAAAATACTTCAGTAACTAGACAACATAGAAAGGAATTAAAGAATAATTTTAGCATTAATACAAATACTTATTCCATCCATCAATTACTTACGTATACATTCTGGCTGAACTCCACTCCACGTAAGATCAGGAAGGCAAGTTCTTGTTGTTGATCCATGGAGAAGATGTCCTTTCTTACACTGGAACTGAACAACATTTCCCACCTGTTGAAAAGTAAAAAGCACATTTATACTGTTATGAGAAAATGTATATATATTTATATATATATTTTTTAGGAAAAAAAAAGACAAAGTACTCCTTCAAATAATAAATGCTTGATAAATTAAGACACTTATTCTGTAGAAAGACACTCTTTCTGTAGCATTTTGATATGAGACGAACATTTATTCATTTTCATTAGAATTATTCCTCCCACAGTATGAAAACCTCTGAGGAACAGAATCAAATTCTTGTATCGTCTGGTCTCTCTCTTTACTGTATCTTCCTAGCTCTGAACTTCCTCTACCGCATAAAACAGAAAGGAGCCAACTAGAAAATCTTACAGCATACTAGGGAAGCCACAAAGCTCTAATAGGTAATAGGCTGTGCTGAATCTTTGTAGAATGGTGTATGTATCCAGAAGCTATAATGAGAAATATTTCATTAGCACGCACAAAGGCTGATCAACAATGCTATCTCATGCTTCAGAAAATATAATGTCCCTATAATACCTTCATTTCCTTTTATACCAGAAGAGATAAAACATAATTTATACAATAGAAACCAGAAGTGATCATGTCATTGAGCCTGGTAGAGTTCAAGGCGTGGTTAGATGATGTTCTCAGATATGTTTTAATGACTATATGGTTGTGTGTTGCACCAGGAGTTAGACTTGATGATCCTTGCAGGATCCTTTCAATTCAGGATGTTCTGTAGTTCTAGCTACCAAGTGGAAAGGTTTGTTTGCTAGCTTTCTCTATTTCCTAAAAATAATGATAATAAAATTCCTGGTCTTACTGTCATCTGTTACAATAATACCTTTTCTGTCTAGAAGAATAACTACTCTCTAAGCCATTTTTCTTATTTCCTCTTACAGTTTTAAATAAGGCAGCAACAACAAAACAAAAGCAAAAAAAAAAAAAAAAAAAAAAAAAAAAAATCCATGCAAATGGATTTTAACTGTATTATCCTTGTCCGAGAAATATAACCTTTATATGTAAGTCTCCAAAGTAGCATCGAAATTACTTCAGTTGATCAAGTGATGAAGGTATTTTTAGAAGTGCTGCCATGCTATTCAAGACTAGTTTAATGAATAAATAAATAAATAAATCTCCCTGATTCCTAAAATAAAATAATAAAAAGATAAAAATAATAATAAAAAAACTACAAGTAATTGTTTTCCAAAGTAGACCTATTTTTTGTGTCATACTAGAGGCACCAGATGGCGCTACAATACAGTGTTACATTAACTTAAAAATCCGAAGTCTTGAGATGATGTATGTTGCTTGGTCCCCTGCATAACTTGTAGAGAAGAATAGGTGGAGAAACAGCCTATATGTATTCATCTACTATCGTCTCTGACTTTAGGGAAGAGCTACACTATGTGTAACAATGGTTGTAGTCAGTCCTGGGTGGGAGTAAGACTTCCTTGCATGCTGTTTGATTGTCTCTGTTCCACAGCTGTTTTTTTCTGTAATATTCACAATGGATTGGATATTCTAATTACCGGTACCAGAAAATTTTCATTTTTTTAAGTACCAAAAGAAGATATATTTGACATTTCCTAACACAAGAGAAGTAACAATGAAAAAAGAAAATCTATACATATCAAACTGCAACTGCTTATTAATAGGATAGCAGTCTATATATATAAAGAACAAAAAAATGATAGTTACATAAAATAATAGCACACTGTGATTTCCTTATTGTTTCTTACATGATATACAAGAATAAAATTTATTTCTAATTGTCATAAATTACTTTAGTTTCAGCTTCTCTTGGTCTTCAGTTTACCAAAGAACATGCAGATATTCCAAGAAGCTTCTCTGTCCCCTGCAATTCATGTCAGAGGACTGAGGTGCTAAGGGAATTATTTTAGTTTCAGTTATCATGGAATTTTTTTCTTCAAAATGTCTAATATGATGTTGTGTTTTTGTTCTAAGAGAAAAACAACGTTGATAACGCGCCAATATTATAGTTGCTGTTAAGCAGTGTCATTCATGTAGAGCCAAGGCCATTCTCAGTGAAGGGGCCAAAGAGCTGGGAGGGAACAGAACCAAGACAGCTGACTTCAACTGGCCAAAGGGATATTCCATACCATGACATCATGTGGAAAGAGTTTTGAAGGAGGTGAGAGTTCATCTTGCTTTATTCTGCTCACTAGGGGGGCTAGCTGGGCAACATCAGGGGGTGATTGCTTCTGCACTTGTTACACACATACATATATATAAATAGTTATGACTGTTATCCTTTTCTGTATTCTCAGTGACATTTTTTTCTCAACCTATGCATTCTCCTTTGTTTTTCTCATTTATCTCCCCCATCCTACTGGAAAGGTGGGGAAGTGAGCAAATGATTGTTTGGTGCTGAGCCACCTGATGGGTTAAACCACTGCAGGAATGTCTGTCCTTTCTCTTCAGTAACTGTTAACACCACATTTAAATGAACAAAACCATACCTCATTAAATTTTTGCTATATCTGTAGTCAGGTAGCCCAGTAATACAGTACTACTGTAATCACTAATGTGATAATTATTGTGCAGAAGTTTGACAGGCTTCCTTTCTCTGAGCTTGTCTTGACCTGCTTGGAGCCTTTTTGGTTTATTTTGATCTAGCTGTAACATCATTTTTTCTTCTGATCTTGTAGTTGTGACTAATTTGCATCCATTCCTTTTCCTTTGTACAGTACAATCACAATTTTATATCCACAGTAGTAACAAGTAGCTATCATGAGGAATGAAAAATTAACCACTAATGAGACACAGCACAGAGAAATATAGGCTTGAGATTGGTGAGAAATGATGGCACAGGTTGTTGTGAAGAAGACTGCAGGTATGAGTGTGATAAGAAATGGGACTCAGATGGTAGTGGGGGAGCCTATAGCTGTGAGCAACTCAACCACGATCACTTAAAGAAATAATGTCCTGAACAGAATCACTTTTTAGGGGTAACAAAGAACAATTATCTACCATAAATGAAATGGACCATTGTAGAGTAGGTAACAATATTCATGGAGTTACAGAATGCTTAGTGTAAAAATAGGCTAGAAATACAATCATCCCCACGTCAATGAAGAAGGCAAAAAAGATCAAAAAGAAAAAAGAATCAAAATGATATTTCTCTTAGAGAAGCATTTCCCAGTGAAACAAACACTAACACCTGCAACCAACAGAGGACTGAAGTCTCAGATCTCATGAAGCAGGGAAGTAAAAAGATTCAGGAAAAGTGCTGGAAATCAGTATATATGTCTACTGCACTTTAAAGTGAATTAGAACTAATTTTGTTATGTTTTGTGAAATATTCACTGCTCAGTCTTTCCCCAACTTTTCTACAGTAATTAGATACAGACCAGTGATTTTTGAATTTGACTACTGAGAGTTTGGTTACATCATAAATTCTAGACTTTTGCTAAGAAGTATGTTCCCTTCTTGCCAGTAGCAAGATTTTGAGTGTAAAACATTGTAGTATTACACTTTTATAGAAAGAGACATAGTTTCTAGAATACTGGATACTTTTGGTAACTAAAAATAAAGCTTAAAAGCTCATAGTAGATATTTTACTCTACTTTGACATTGTGATGTACGTTTGTAAGCTGTAGTTAATCACTCATTTTGTTTACAATACAAATCAACAATGACAACAAAGAGCTTCGTATAATTATTCTCTTTAGATATACATATGTTGTGGTTTCAAGCACATGATGTCATGATATGGACGTGATATGATATATACTGATAAAACCAGGACAATACATTTGCATAATAAAGATCACAACATAACTGTAATCCTTTTCAGAAATTGCATGGCACCTGTTAGGGCATAAATTTCAATGATGCAGTGATTATGTCAACTATGTTTGTGTCCACAGCTAGCCTGCAGGATTAGAGCACCTTTCTTATACTTTTATCTGACAATTCCATCATCACTAACATTTTTATAAGCATTAAGTTCACAGAGTATTTGCAAGGTTGCTCCATGTCTTTAGACCAAGTTTCAAATAGCATTTCATAATATAGAACACTGTCTTGCTTAACACATGAAGTACCATCCAAATGCAAAGTGGAAATATTTGTGCTTTTATTAGTGTAGGGCCTGGGAAGTCAAGTTTTGATACTCCTTTCAGTCAAGTCAGGAATTGTGTCATATATGCCTGTGTTTTCAGTACAAGCAATAGCATGAGAAAACAGATCATTAAGACTGGGAAGAAACAACACTAATAAAAAACAGCACCGTGGAAATTCATGACTTAGTATTGTGAAAAACAAATAACAGTCAGTGATATAGTTTTGTAGAAGAAGAGGTTTTGACAGTTGTTAGACAGCACTAACATAGGACTTGACATATGAAGACTTGAATTCTTCCATCAGGTTAGAGTCTTATTTTTCGTTTTGATGAGACAAAGTTAAAAGTTAAGCATTAAGTCACTTAAATGGCCTTATTGCTATTAGTTTAAATGTGAAGCATTTAAGAGAGTTTTTCTTCCAACCCCTTTGTCTTAGAAAAAGAGAACAAATGAAAAAAAAATATCCTGAAATGAGAAAAAAAACCTCTGGGTTAGAGTCAGAAAACAGTCCTTTATATTCAGTGGTGACAGTTCCTTGTTACAGATTCAGATCTGCCAACTGCAAACCATTTTGCTTAATTCTGAGAAACTCTTTTGATCTATTACTAAAAATAAGAGAGAACTAAAGAGAGGACTATCAGAGAAAAGGAAATCAAAGCCATCTCAACTTCAATATTTTATAATTATTCTTTAACTTTCTGCTGTGGATAGAAGAAACAAAAGTCATTATATTATTATTATTCCATTCATAAAGGAAGTTAATTGTAGCATATTATAAACTAAATTATGTTTGTGGCTTAAATGAGTCATAATATTATTGAATACATACTAATGTAATATTTCTGTCCAGGAACTAGAGACAATAACTTGTCTAGAACTGAATATTTTCACTACCATCTCAACACAATAAAGAACTGAGCTCTGCTTCATGTGTGAGAATGCTACTCCTCTTTTGTTCTCTATTAACTAAGCAGTCCTATTTAGACTAGCCAGAAATCCCACTCAGACATTTAGTTCATATATAAAACCAAAATTCATTACATCAGAGCTTGCGGGTATATTGCTGACTAGAGAAGACTATAGCTCATGCATTTTACAAAATAATTGTCATCAAACTAAATTTGCTGATTTGTTCCATTAATCTGCAAGTCACTAACCTTACAACTATGTGATCAGGGTTGTAAATCCTGCCAGCAACTACACTTATTTTAAAAATTATTTATCAGTTGACATTTTGCTGGATATTTTGACAGTCAGTGCTAGCTGTGAGTGATGCTTTCATACACAGCCACATCTACATCTCAAATGAGAAAGGCCCCATTAGCTTCTTCAGTGACAAAATGCTCATTAATATGCCAGAGAAACTGGGACAATAAAATTGTAGAAAATGGTCATTACAATGATTCATTTCTTACACAGCTAAATAAAGAGTTGCAGTCTTGCATAATATATGAGGGCTGCTGCAAAAGCAATGCCCCCTATTTTATTATGTTGGCCAACGACACTAGAGGCAAATGTTGGTGGTATGGCAGGAAAGACTGAACCTTCCTACCAAAATTCCATTTCATTCTGTTGCTGTGCAACAGATTGCAGCAGAGGGGCACTCTGACAAAATGGCATCTGACAAAGAAGTACACATAAAGTAAAGGTGTGTCATTTAATTCCTTTATGTGGAAAAAAATGGCACCCACTGATATTGATTACTGCTTGCTGACTGTTTATGGAGACTAAAGAGTGTCTGTGAGCACAGTGAGGTGATGGATGGTGCTTTTCAGCAGTGGTGAGAGAGAGTGGATCACCACCACTGGTACAGATTTTTACATGCATGGCATGCAGGCTCTTACTCATCATTGCTGAAAATGCACAATAGTGGTGGCTGTTGAAGAATACTGTTTTGTAGCAGAGAATTTGCTCTATCAAATAGAGTTGATTGTGTCTGTTGTATTTTCCAT
Organism: Lagopus leucura; assembly: GCF_019238085.1. Taxonomy (NCBI): domain Eukaryota; kingdom Metazoa; phylum Chordata; class Aves; order Galliformes; family Phasianidae; genus Lagopus; species Lagopus leucura. The sequence goes on from NW_024962263.1 coordinate 75,231,682, forward strand.
GGAAATAGATAGGAGGCATTACTTTCAGATCAATCTTCACAGTATTACTTCCAAAGGAAGTTAGTCCAAGGACTGCCCCTGTGTACTCCATCTTGGCATGAAACAATACTCCATTTCATTCCCTGGAGAAAATCATGACAATTATATAACCATTCCATATAGCTGTCACCTACCAAAATTGGAAAACCAAAAGATTGCTAAAAACCACCACTACTAGAAAAAAAGACAACCACAAGAACAACAAACCAAAGAAATCTGTGGCCATGACTTGGAATAATCTTTAGGTTCAACCCCCTGCTTCCAAAAATAAATTTAATATTTTAAATCTGCTCAAATTTTAATCAGGTCTTTCATGCATTTCTGAATACCTATAGTTTTCAGTTGACTCCTATTACAGGCACAACATTCAACCTGGAAGCTTCTAGATTACTTTTCTGCATACTCCCGTTGATATGACTGCATTTCTCAGCCATATTACCAAACATGAATGCAGCAGAATAATTTTGACTCTTCATTAGTTTGTTTGCAGCTGCCTTATCATATTTCTGGCAAACAATAGGTCACATTTCTGTGTCTGTACACCATTCACCCATGAAAATAACTCACTAACATCTTTTTTGTGTGATCCAGAAAATTAGAAATTCCGTTTTTTAAGTTTCACATTTTAGCACTGTTATTCATTAAGCAATATTATTAAAGATCTCTTGCTACATTATAAAAAGGGTTTTCCATCACTGAGTACAAAAACAACTCACATCACACACCTACCATCTATATAGCGTTCCATAGGGAAAACCTACAGCAAAAGATTTACTTTGCATATACTACATTTTAGCACAGAAAACATTGCATGTAATTCCACCAGGAGCATATCCAAACAACACTTGCTTACAAAACAGTCTTGCAGCAAAGCAGATCAATAGCCTTCTGGGCTGCATCAAGCAGATCAGTACCAGTAGGTCTAGGGAGGTGATCCTTTCCCTTTGCTCAGCCCTGGTGTGATACACCTGGGTGCTGCGTTCATTGCTGGGCTCCCCAGTACAAGAGATGCAGGGAGTCCAGTGAAAGGCCACAAAGTGAATAAGGGACTGGAGAACCTGACATATGAGGATGAGGGAATAGTGATTGTTCATCTCGTAAAATAAAAGGCTCAGGAGGAATCCTATCAGTATGTACAAACACCTGTTGGGGGCAGGAAAGGAAACAAACCCAAACTTTTCTCAATGGTGCCCAGTGATCAGGCACCATTGCAAAACAGGTACTAACTGACACTCAGGGAATTCTGTTGAAACATAAGAAAAAACATTATTGCTGCAAGAATGATAAACTTTGAGCAGTTTGTTGAGTGAGTATTAGAGGAGTCTCCATCCCTGGAAATATTCCAAACCAACCTAGACACAGAAGCAGCCAATCCAAGTTGATCCTGCTTTGAGAAGGTGGTGATTGGACTAGAAGCTTTCCAGAGGGACCTCTGGACTCTGAGTCATTTGAGGTTCTATGATTTCAGAAAAGTAAAAACACCCAAACACAAAATAACCAATTACATCCCACTTTCACCTCCTTCCCCTCCAAAAAAGTTCCAACCAAATGAATATTTTTTTGAAAAATGTTTATGTTAGCAGTTTGGCACTGAGTACACACACTTTCAAAGTGGAAAATCTCTTTTGACAAATAGTAGAATGCATGTATATTGCTTTGGAAATACTGAACACCTTCTTTCAAGGTGAAACTTAAAGCAAAACTTGATCACCCGACTTTCATTATAGAGCACTAGTAAGGACACAAAGTCAAGATAATTCAGCAAGCAGAAATAATGAAACATAGTAATATCTGAGCAACCAACTTTTTTAGGACACAAGCAGTTTCTTGACCTCTGATCAGAAGTTTATTAGCTTTGAGGCAGGATAAAACATGATTAATATCCAATTAATAAAATATAGCATACTTCACCTGATAGCCAAATGTGTTGTTTTGCGATCCATGCCTTGGTACTCCTGGATTTTCACATGCTGTACGAGTAGGTTCTTAAAAAATATATATTTTAAATTAGAGACAAAGCAAAGCATATTTTAACGAAACATGAGTATATTAAAAAAAATTGCTCAATAATGTGCAATAAGCCAATGAGAGAAACAGAAATAAAGTGACTTGATTCTCAGACAGTATAGAAAAAGATGAAGATGATGTGAAATTGCTGAAAATGCTTAGATCGACTTGCACGAAAAGGAATAATAAGCATTCAGGAACTATTTACAATATGGGTGTCAACTTACCTATACATCGAGGTGAAGAACCACTCCAAGTGCCATCTGCTTGGCAAATCCTGGTGCTGGAGCCAACCAAAATAAAAGGCAAATTGCAGATGAATGAGACTTCTGACTGGTAGATGAAGCTCTTGCCTTCTCTTTTCCCTTGAGAGGGTACTCCAGGGTCACCACAAAACTTTGCTGTGAGAAAAGAATTGATAGTAAATAAATGTATCTTTTATTGTAATGCTCTTTACCTACTACTGCTGACACTGATTGAAAGGGATCTTCATGCACACTCATGCTGATGAAGAAAAAGGGCGTGATCTACGACACATTAAAATTGTATAAAATTTTACAGCCTTAAGTGGAATGGGACTGTTGAAAGAATTACGGGCTCAATTCTGAAAAAGATCTGTGAATAGGGACTAGTGCCACAGAAATAATCTCACTGATTGATTGAAAAATCACTGTTGTAATTTTTGTTTTAATTATCAAAATCACATGTTTTTAATAATCAAAATCTTAATTTGAAAATAAATGCAACATATATGTTTCAAACACAGAGGTTAGAAATTGTCTCCATATCAGGTTTGCTTTTTTTTTTTTTAAATTTTTATATTAACAAAGTAGCATCCACTCTCCAGCAAAAAAGAAAAATCCTCACATTAAAAAAAATAATGTTTTGTTAAATTTATTATTTTTAATTAAAAACAAAATAAAAATTTCATCATTCCACTCTCAGTAGCCTTTAACCAACCACTGGATATCTACTGAGTATCTGCCTTTGACATAAAAGGCACTATGCTAATTCCCATCAGTTTTCCTCTGATATTGAAATAGGGAACTACAGGACAAACTAAAAGTACAGCAAACTAGAAGTTCTGCAAGTGTTCCCATTCCCAGTGGAAATATTGTCCTATGGTTTCCTGGAATCTTTAATAGAGATATGGAGACCTTTTAACAGAGATAGCCCTGTGGAGGTCTGGCACTGAGGCTATGAAGCTACTCTCATTCTTCAAATATGTTAATTGACTAATAGTAAGTTAAATTTGTAGATAAGCATTTTCAGGAAAAGACCTTTTTTTTTTTTTTTTTTTTTTTTTCCATCTATTCTCAAGCTCATAAGAACAGCAGTCCTTTATTCAAGATGCTATGTAGCTAATTAAACAGATAAATTTAATAGGTCATAGATAATAAATAGCAACAACAACAACAACAAAAGAATGTATCCCATTCCAAATTATTTCACCTAGCTATAACTTGCATATCTTCAGCAACAGGCTCTATGGAGTCAAGCTGGGTACTAAATTTCTGACGTCAAGGGTGATTTAAAATTTCTCATTGAGAATGACTTAGACCAGCTCCTCATTTCTGCCAGATGGCAGCTAGCTTAAGCGCTTTGACAAGCACTGGCTGCCTACTGGTATACACTACAAACCAATGGATAACCTCTGCACATCAGCAATACTCAGTTAATGTAATCTCTGCATGAAACCATCCTTAATTCCTGGGCAGCTGTACTCTGGGCTAACTATACCTTTTAAATATTTTAAAGGTGGGATCCATTTTTCAGAGCATTCTGAAGTATTCCAACATCAAAAGATGAAAAATAGCTTGTGATATCAAAAAAATTAACGTAAGAGCACAATATTTCAGTCAAGAACAAATGATGAAAAGCATTTTACATGGTCTTTGTCGTTTTTAATATTGTAAATTCTAGAAAACCTTCTACTAATGAACATAAATAGCAAATGCTTCCAGAAACAATGCCTTTCACCATATTCCAGTTCTGATATGTAGTTTCAGTATACTAAGTAACAGTTTTTTGCTGGTATGAGAATATCCTTGGTAGGAAAAGTAAGGAAATGATAATGATCATTACGGTTCCTTAGTATTAGGATGCCGCTTAAATAATTGAAATAAATACTTGAAAGGGAGAGATGAAGAATGCAAAAAACAAGCACAACAACAACAAAAACACCTGGTAAAATAATGGAAAAATACTTATTTCAACATTTAGAAAGCTAGCTAGCAAGTTCAAATGAAGCCTTAGGGCCACCAAAAAGAAATTATCCTCTTCCAGATAAGCTGCTTGCTCAAGATTGCATTTCCTTTGGTATAGCTGTTTTACGAACAACTACAAAACGCAAACAAATGAATCTCTCAGAAATATCACAATCACATATTTAAAAAGGATTTTTAAACAATAAGTGAAACAATACAAACCTAAAGAAAGAGGCTCATTTGCTACTACAATTAAATTTTTAGCAATATAAAAATCCATCAATGTGACAACTTTCAAGTTAATAAAATTTACTGCATACAACAGTAACTCAATTTAACGTATGGGGAAAAACAGAAAATTGTCAGGGAACACTCCTGGGATTTAGTAAACACTAGTATTATACACAACTCTCAGTGACATCAGAGAAAGTCTAGCATAAGTAATAAGCAAATAAAGAGTTTATAATGAATTTTCCCCTATTCATTACATGGCTGGATCCTAATACAAGGCGGCATGTTTTGTTGGGATATTTGATGTTCATTGATTATATTTCTTTCATTTTCATGTGATCTCACAAAGGATTTACAGATATTCCTATATCTTCATTAATATATAAATAATATCACAATTTTAAACGAGATTTTTAAAAATATATGTAAAAAAAAAAAAAAAGGCACAATATTTGAATTAAGAAATACAGGACCATAGAGAAAATACTTACGCAAGCACTGAGGTACTTCACCACTCCAAGTTCCATTCCCAACACAAGTCAAAACAGCAGGAAAAGAGAGTTCATAGCCTGGAGAGCAAACATAGCTAATGCTAAATCCCCAGTCCAAGTTTGTTCCTTCCAACCTTCCATTAGAAATCTGCGGTGGAGTTGGGCAGGTAACAGCTGCAATAACATTCAAAATAATTAGACCCAGCTGCTGTAAATATTCCCTGTGTACACTGTTACAAGAAGAACCATATGTGCAAATTTCACCTTCTTTAGAGGACAATTAAGTAAGAACATGCTGTATTTCTCAATATATTGTTGCCGCATTTTCTGGAGTTTGTGCTTCCTAGTTTTCTCCATTTCAGAGACATATTATAATGGCTGATTGATAAAGTGTATTAAACTGGATGCAGTATCAAGCAAGGCAGCAAAATTGCCTCAAAATCAGTATAGAGACTATGAAGTGTACAATAATTAAAAAATGTCTGGTAATATTATACTAATTGAATTTGTTTGTGTTGACAACATAGAGTAAAATTATTTTTAGTGAGATAATAGCCAAATAATAGTCAAATATTTTCTTCCTACTAAGAAATTTATACATATTGCAGATACTAATGCCCATTGATCAAGTTCCAGGGCATGATTCCTCTAAAATACGCCTAGAAAGCCTGTTTCTATGTACTATAGTGTGATTAATATTTGCTTCACGACTAGCTCTTCAACAAAAAAAAGCACATCAAAGTGGAAGGATAAAATTGCAAGATTTGCATCCTCTTTAAATTATCAGTGTTACTTCTTCTAAGAAAAGCCCAACTCTACTGCAATAGAGTTCCTCATTTCCAGGCCTCCCAGGAAAAAAATAAAAACATCATCTACCCATCTGCAGGAAAGAAGATTGAAAAACACCACAGAAGGACTGTAGAAATTACTGACATAAAAGTTGTAGAGGTGTAGAAGTGTAGATAGAAATAAAGACACTGTTCCCTGGATAATGGGATAGTAGCAATTATTAACTGAGGGCTGAAGTAAAAAGGGTATACAAGAAGCTAGATGAAAGAAAATACGAATTAAAAAGAGGAACGAAAACTTAGGCAAAAATAAAGAATTAAAAGGAGAAAACAAAATGATTTTTAAAAAGAAAAGCTAGGAAAAAGCATATTAGAAAATGAAGGAAAGCAAATGAAGGAACTACTGGAGGTCATCCAGTCCAACCCCCTTGCTAAAGTATGTTCCCTAGAGTAGGTAGCACAGGAAAGCATCTAGGCAAATTTTGAGTACTTTCAGAGAAGTAGATTCCACAACCCATCTGGGTAGCCTGTTCGTGCTCCATTACCTTCAAAGTCAAGAAGTTTGTTCTCATGTTTGTGCACTTGGTGTTATTGAGCCACAGCCAGCTGAGAGTTTATGGATTTGGACTAAAGAAAAGACTAAGTGAATTAGGCCTTGGTCTTCATGGGGAACTTCAACCACCGTGATATCATTGAATTATAGAATCCTTAGAGTTGGGAGGCATCACTGAAGGCCATCTAGTTCAACTCCATGCAATGAACAGGGACACCAGAGCTACATCACATTGCCCAGGGCCTTATCCAGCACCACCTTCAAAGTCTCCAGGGATAGGGCATCAACTATGTCACTAACCTGTTCCAGTGCAATAGTTCACTGCAAAAGATTTTTTTCCTTATATCTACCCTAAATCTACCCTTTTAGATCTTGAAGCCATTCTTCCTTGTTCTATCACTGCAGACGCTGCTAAAGAGTATATCCCCTTCTATCCTGTAGCTCCCCTTTAGATACTGAAAGGCTGCTATCAAGTTACCTCCGAGCCTTCTTTACTCCAGGTCAAACAGCCCCAGCACTCTCAGCCTGTCCTCATAGGAGGAATGTTCCACATTTTCTGTGAGTCTGTGAAGAAGCACAGGTTCGTGAAAAGCAGGTCGTGACTGACCAACCTCATCTCCTTCTATAACTGGGTGACCAGTCTGGTAGATGAGGGAAGGGCTGTTGACATAGCCTACCTAAACTTCAGCAAAGCCTTTGACATGGTCTCTCACAGGCTTCTTCTGGGGAAACTGGCTGTCCGTGGTCTGAACAGACATACATACATATCTTTGGGCAAGGAACTGGCTAGAGGGCCATGCGCAGCAGGTCGTGGTGAATGGAGTGAAGTCCAGCTGGCGACCCGTTTCAAGTGGTGTCCCCCAGGGGCTAGTACTGGGGCCCATCTTGTTTAATATCTTTATTGATGACCTAGATGAGGGGATTGAGTGCACCCTCAGTAAGTTCACAGATGACACCAAGTCGGGAGGTGGTGTCGATCTGCCTGAAGGTACGGAGGCCCTTCAGAGGGATTTAGACAGGCTGGACCACTGGGCTGAGGTGAATGGGATGAGGTTCAACAAGGCCAAGTGTTGGGTCCTGCACTTTGGGCACAACAACCCCATACAGCGTTACAGGCTTGGGGATGAGTGGCTGGATAAGTGTGAAGAAGAGAAGGACCTGGGGTGTTGGTTGATGCTCGGCTGAACATGAGCCAACAGTGTGCCCAACGGCATCCTGGCCTGCATTAGAAATAGTGTGGCCAGCAGGAGCAGGGACGTGATCATCCTCCTCTACTCAGCACTGGTGAGGCCACACCTCAAATACTGTGTTCTGTTTTGGGCCCCTCACTACAAGAAAGATGTTGAGGTCCTGAAGCGTGTCCAGAGAAGGACAGGAGTCCTTGTCTGGTAGGGGGTCTGGAACACAAGTCTTATGAGGAACAGCTGAGGGAGCTGGGATTGTTCAGTCTGGAGAAGAGGAGGCTCAGAGGAGACCTCACTGCACTCTACAACTTCCTGAAGGGAGGCTGTGGTGAAGAGGGATTCGGCCCCTTCTGCCAGGCAATAAGCAGGACAGAGGGCAATGGCCACAAGTTGTATCAGAGGAGGTTTAAATTAGATATAAGGAAGAACTTTTTCTCTCAGAGAGTGGTCAGCCACTGGAACGGCTGCCCAGGGAGGTGGTGGAACCATCCCTAGAAGTGTTCAAGAGGCATCTGTACACTGTGCTGCATGATATGGTTTAATGCTTGTGGTGGCAAAGGAGATGAGGAGACAGTTGGACTGGATGGTCTTACAGGTCGTTTCCAACCTTGTGATTCTGTGATGATTCTATGGGACAGGAGCAACTCTCCTATGAAGAGAGACTGGGAGAGTTGAGACTGTTCAGACTGCAGAAGGAGGCAGCTCAGGGCAGATCTTATCAATATATGTTAATATCTAAAGGGAGAATACAAAGAGAACGAGGACAGATTCTTTTCAATAGTGCCCAGAGCCAGGAAAAAAAGAAATAGGCATAAACTGGAACACGAGAGTTTCTGTCTTAACATCAAGAAACATTTCTTTACTGTATGAGTCATGAATCACTGGCACAGATTGTGGAGCCTCTTGTCCTTGGAGACCTTCAAAAGCCATCTGAGCAGGATCCTGAGAAAGCTGTCCTTGGTAATAGTCCCTGTCTGAGCAGGGGCATTGAACCAGATGATTTCCAAATTCCTTTCCAACCTAAACCATTTTCTGATTTCATGATGCTGTGATACAGCAACAGCTTTCAAATATTCAACTTAAAGTATATTATAAAACACAGGTCTGTGTTAAAAACTAAAAATTAAACAAAACAAATGAATGCTTGAATAAGCATCTTTATGCATCTCAACAGCACCACAGAATCATTTATATCTTCTATTACAACAGCACTGCAACAATTACGTGCCCGTGATCTGGGCAGTTCATTTTCCAATTACTTTAACTAAGTAGTACCAAAAGACCCTGGCATTTTCTCCTTACAGTAAGAACTAAATATTATAAATTTCAAACATACTAATGAATATTATGTATTTATTTTATTTGAATAGTTAAATCAGTTATTAACTAGAGTTGCACACCCAGTGAATCCTAGAGATTCTTTATATTATTGTTGTTTAGCATTTATACAAAACATAAGTATCTACCGTCTAGAAATTGAAGCCAAAACTAACAGTCTACTTCCTTCTTTATACATTTGTTTGAGTCAGATCAGAGCTAGCTCTCCTGCTTCCAGTCAGGTGCAGCACAGTCCTCAAGAATGAGATGCTGGGAAAATTTTGGTGAAATTGTATCATAAATAATTGTTCTGTTTGTTAACCTAATAGCTTTTCACTTACAGGCACTCTTAGAAGCAAATTAAATTGTAGTCAACCAGACTGGTTGGTCTGGTCATTCTTATGCTCCTAAAATCAGATTTGCAATTGAAGCTGTGTCTGGTTAAGAAGAGCACAATAAAATAGAAATGAGTTAATTTTTAAGAGAATCTGAAAGTTAGACATCCTCTGAAATTGACACAATACAGAGAGTTATATTATACTTGGTAGCATATTGAAACAATCATACTTGAGAAGGAAAATACGTGCAACTGGAGTGGAGGATCAAAAGGATTTAACCTGTTTTTCCTCAGGAGAGAAAATGAGGTTATAGTCAAACATCCAGAAAAAAAAAAAAATAAACCATTCATGAGAACAAAGTAAGTACATGCTTAGACAATTAAGTTCTAGAAAACTAAAGATTAAACAAACTTAGTATCAGCTCAGGAAGAAAGAACATTAAAAATTTAATGTTGCTTCTTCACAGTTGCGATAGGTTTCTCAGAAAAAAATTGTTTTGATGATGAGGGTGATCTTTTAGTAAAGTTCAGAATCTTTGCTATTTAAACTACAAATAAGTGTTTTAAAAAGAAGATCAATAAAACAGAAATATCACCAATACAATTAATAAATAAAAGAAAGCAAGGACCTGCAGATTCATCATTCTAGTTTTCACATTATAGAAGTGGTATTATATATACCGGAGTGGTATTTTTGTAAAGACAGAAACAACTGTACATGGCTTATCTTTGGTAATGACATCTTTAAGGTTAACAAACAAAAAAATGTAAACTACCATCATTTCATACTGGCTAATTCAATTTAGCAACAAAATAATACAGTATTCTGTAAGTATTAAAAAGGAAAAAGAACCAGCAGCAGCAGCAACAAAAACCTGTTAACATGCAGTGCTGTCATCTAAAAGTTTTAAAACTGGAGAAAAGAACCAAGTGATTAAGTCATTTTCCAGCAGCCAAGCAACATATTTGTAATAACAGATTTCTATAGAAGTACTTTGCTGACTCCTTGCAATGAACAGTGGATGTAAATGAACTAGAAGAAATAGCTGACTAAATAAATATTATACCTCTGCACGTTGGGATTGATCCACTCCACGTGCCATTGCTAGTACAAGTGCGAATGGAGGAGCTATCTGATTCCATTGTATATCCAGGTTGGCACATATAAGTAACATTTTGTCCAACCACATAATCATCACCATATCTCATGCCATTTGCTGGAACTCCTGGATCTCCACAATTGACAACTGCAAGTAAAGAATTGAAAAACAGTTTTTAAAAATTGAATGTGATGTATTTATATATAAGAGGAAAACAGACAGGGCAAAACTAGGAATTTATTAGGGAGAAATAAGAGGAGCAGAAGTATAAATCTGGTCTTCATCAGCATAAGGTATGTCATCCAAATTAGCTGCCAAACACAACTCGAGCAGCTGTACAGTAATAACATTTTGGAGAAAATCAATACACCTGTTCCAAAGCAGAAGTAATGGACTGTAGAATTTTCATCAGTAAAATTTTAGGATCATAAAATGAAAAAAAGCAAGAAATAAACCACGCATCACTGCTACTGTTTCAGACCTCCTATCACTTCCGAGCCTTATTGTTAAAAATGTAGGTATTTGTTGTCTGGTTTATTTTTCCATTTGAACAACCTGAAAAAAAAAAAAACATTGCCTGGAAAATTTTACAACTACGTATATAAACTGATGTGAATATTCAGGCAATCCACAATTATGTTACATGGTTTATTCCAAAATTGGGCCAATAGCATTTACATGAGAGAATGGTTGTAAAACCTCCTGTGATTTCTGGTGTAAAAATTGCTGCAATGCCTTTTTTCTCAGTTCTCATGAATTTGGTCTATAAGTCTCAGCTTCAGTTTTCAGAGAAAGAAATCACGAGAACCATAGTGGCAATGATCAAAAGCTGGTCTTTTCAGGGAAAAACAAACAAACAAACAAACAAAAAAAAACCACAATAATAAAAAAACCTTAATTTATACAACATGCAGCACACATGTTTTTAACAGTTCATCTAATAGTAAATTTGACAATCTCCCTGTAGTATCTTTATCACAGCTTCTTAGGCAGAGAACCCATCCTAGCTACTTCAAACTCCATACCAAAGCGTGTCCAGTGAGACTGGCACCCTCTCTGTATCCTGTTTTCCAAAATGAGAAAACCTGTGGAGCATTCTGAACAAATCCCTTGTTGGTGAACTGAGAATCCAAGGTGCATTGTATACCTACTCCACAGTTTACCACAATTTGTGCAAAGGGATTTTAATTAATATGAGTGATTCAGATCTTCAGAAAAATGAAATAGTCCCAGACAACATAACATCTACCTGCTGATGTGGAATAGACTACAGAATATACACCATAATATTAGCTGAGCTAGTCTAAAGGCAGCTGCTGATATACCACTAAATAAAAACACAGTTAAAAATAGGAAGACAAGAAGGAAGTAAAGTACATAGGTCAAGTAAACACAGAGCAATCTCAATTGGTCTGTAGTCTATATTTTTTGATGTACTATTGTATGAACAATGAATGTACAAATGTTATAGTTACGAGGTATACCTAAGAGCTTGGCTATACAGTTATTACACCAAAGCAGAAAAGATAGAAGTTTACCCATATCCTGGGCTCACTTATGAAACTCCAGTGGAGCAAATCTCTTCTGGATTCTTCACTTCCCCACTGGTAGTCAGCTCTTACATGGGTCTAGGAGAGGTGGAGTCAGGCTCCACCCCTTCTGGCAGCACAGGTGAATTGCCTTCACCTGTGCTCCCGTGGCTGACTCATGGCTCGCCTCAGGTGATCAATCAGAGGTTCAGGCTGTGATTCAGCAGCTCCCAAACAACTATGTGCAGCATTCAGTAAGCAGAGCATTCAGTAAAGATATTCTTCATCTTTTCACTGCATTGTATTTTTAGAGTATTCCATGTACAAAATTATTTATGAAGTAGTGCAAGAAAAAGCCTTCATCTTATTTGTGGTCATTCTTTATAGTTTACTTCATTGTCTTTCAATAAAGCTAAAAACAAGGAGTATATAGTAGACCTGTGTCTTACTTGTGCAGTTTGGCAAGGATCCAGACCATGTTCCATTGGCAGTACATTGTCTTACAGATGATCCAGAAAGTATGTATCCTTCCATACATGAATAAATCACTGAATTAGAGAATGTAGTTCCATCAATGCGAAATACTTTTCCATTAGCAGTTGTCCCTGGATTACCACACTGTACAGCTATAAAGGAAAATATTAAATATTTTTAAAATGTAGTCAGTTGAGATCATTTTTGAAATAATAATGTCAAAGGACATCCATGTTGCCAGCAGTGTTATGTTACAGGAATCTGTGCTGTTGTGCTGAAAAACGAAGGTTTCACCTCCTACTGATAAAGCATGTTGTACAGTAAATAGCTGTCTGCATGAATTATTTGCTTTTACCCTTCCAGGTAGCAAAGCCTAAATAAATAAATAAATAAGAATTATTTAGCTACAAAGACAGAATTCCAACTAACCAACTAAGAAAGTGCCTGGTCTATAGTTGACATTGTAGACTTTGATTCCATGGTATGTATGCACTATAATATCATCAAAGTACATAACCAGTCAAGTACAATTGAGTCAAGTAGAATCTGTTGGGAATTATTTCTTATTTTTGAATCTAGATGAATAAAGTATAGATGATTATCTTATAAATATGTTTTCAAAACTCTTTTATGATAATACACAGAGGTGAACAATTCTAGAATGACTTACAACGAAGAAACTTGTTTCAGCATTTCATTTTCTACTGAAAAATATCAACAGTATCAGTTAGCACAATTTTTAAACCAATCATTCACTACATAAAAATATCTAATGATATTATGACAGTATGTTTTCTCTAAAACAGCTCTGTCTCTGAAATTCAAATTTATAAAGGTCATTAAAAAAAAATCTTTCACTGAAAATTGAGTTTTAGGAGACTTATCTACTACTCCATTTAAATTTTCTACTAGATAACACATAAAGCTGATGTTGGCTCAAAAAGAAACAAATAGTCCAGTGTATTTAAAAATAATGACAATTAAAAAAAGAACTTATTTTAGAAAAGCAAATGATTTTAAATTTGCATGATTTTAAATTTGCATGATTTTAAATTTGCAAGTTTTCTTGCTAGCAAATGATTTTAAATTTGCATCTTGGTGTCAAGCACATTACATTGGAACAACTTACTGGAAAAATTTTAATGGTCAGTATAAAACCATGTCACAAAACTGGCAATGTAAATTTTTTTTTTTTCTGATTAGTATGTGTAATAACAAGAGACCTTGTAAAATGAGTGTATCTTTGCTGATCTACCTTTACATTCAGGTTGTCTCCCAGTCCAACTTCCATTTGCCAGACACGTTCTTTCTTCTGAGCCATGAAGAATGTATCCAATATCACAGCTGAAATGTACTGTGCTTTTAATTTTAAAACTGTTTTCTTCCCTAGACCCATGACCTGGGATACCTGGATCACCACAAGAACCGGCTGTATCACCTAAAATTTGAAATACAGAGGTTAGAATAAATATGAAATACTATGGTAATGCATGTAAAATATGTTTACATCTATTTACTTTATAAATAAACATATATTTTTTAGAAATAAAGATACACCTGAATGGGTGAGTCCCCATAATGACAAAATTGATTCAAAAATCATTTGAATTTTACCAATTTTATATAAACGCAGAACAGAAATTATCTCAATGTTTCCTTAAAAGATATTAAGCTTTTGGTAAGAACATCATCAAACAAAAATAAAACAAACAAACAAACAAAAAAGCACAAAACAACAACAACAAAAAAATTAGAAAGCAAAAACCTCGGTGATGCAAATTACACTGTCGTTTTATATAATATAGATATAAACAATTAGGACTACAGTTTAAAGCATTTACAATTAGCATATTAACTCCAGCAGATATAACAGCTATATGACTGATTCAAACTCGTGTACTCAAAAATTTCAGCTCTTTTCTGTTTACCTATATCTTTATATGATTCAGATTAGTAAAACAGCCTGCCATCCCTCTTTAGAAATAAATGGTAAAATTACAGCCCAAGTGTCAAGTCAAATAACATATAAGTTTTTAGAATATCTAGCGTCTGCTACTTTTTTTAAAATTCAAAAAGCTTTAGTTCGAGATATGAATCCTTCTGTTTTGCAGTCTTATTTTTTTTTTTAACTACAACAAACTTATTCCATAAGTGTAAAGTTTCTATAATAACACATCAATTTTCAGCAAGTTAGTTGCCATAATGCCTAAAATAATATTTTGAGGGAAAAAAAAATAGGCATTTTGCTGTGCAAGTATGAATTAAATATTTCTCATGTAAAGTTAATTGTGTTCTTTTTTAACACCTAATTGTTACCAGAAATTATTTCTCTTTTAATCTTAGAGAGGTTAACTGACAGTTTTTGTTTATTTGTTTTTTAATTGAAAGCTACAGAAACAGCTTCTCTCAGTGACTAATCACATCGGGAGTTAATAGTGTTATGACATTGTAACAGATCATATTTTCATTACCTCACAGATTTAATTCAATGGCTTTCACAGTCAACTCTGAATAAGAACCATGCTCCACTCATGTAACAAATTCTCAGCTGGCATTACATTTTCATTAAAAGGAGATTATTTGTCTACTTAAGTTAGTACACAATAACTTTTGCCCTTATATTCTACATTGCTCTAAATTTATGACTCCAGCTGACATGCTTATGATGACCAAAAACTGAATGCCGGAAGATATCAATGGGAAATCAAAATTCCTTCTAGCTCTGGAATGTGAAACACAAAGTGCGATGTAACAGATAGGAAACATTTTAAGGGTAATGTAACAAAAACTTGGTCACTTTATGTTTGTTCACCTAGCATTTTTGGATTCTTATATAAAAAGATTAATAATGTGTCAGCTGAGAATTACCTATTATTTATTACCGATATCACCACCAAAAAAAGACAGTGTCTAAGTCTTTAATGTTTGTAGGTTGCTCTGGAAGTAATGCCTCCTAAGACACCACAGATACAAAGAGCACAATAAAGAGCACAACAAAGAGCACAACAAATAATAATATTATTTGATAAAGTCTTAGCAACAAAACAATTTCTTCAACAGAGTCACTACCATTAGCAATGCATTTTAGCCAGTGATGAATGAGAGTTTGCATGCTGTGCTCATAAAAATCTGCACCAGTTGAGATGACCCACTACTGCTGTTGCCATTGCTGAAACACAGCATCTACCACCTCACTGTGCTCATATTCACTTTGGTCTCTATATACATTCAGTGAACATCAGTGGGTGCAATTTTTTCCTTATGGAGCAGTTTGATGGCTCATCTTTGCTTTATATGTACTTCCTTGTCAGATGCGTTTTTGTCAAGACTGCTCCTATGCAGCTATCTCTTCCATGACAACAAAATTTAATGGAATATTGGTGGGAAGGTTCAACCTCTACTGCAATACCATTAATACCTGCCTCTGACACTATGGGTCAAAACAATGTAATAAGAGGCATTACTTTTGGCACAGCCCTTATACATATCAATTGTGGAATCGTGTTATCAAGGCTAATAATGAAGACTAATAGATTCACACACTGTTTCATGTAAAATATGGTCATTCTGTATGGTAACCTGCAAATTAATTTAAAATGATAAACTCTTTGATAAGAAAGTCTAAAAGATGTTCTAAGATAGAATACTTGCTTGATGCAAAACAGCTAAAGAAAACAACTGTGCATAAACTGTGGTCAGTCAGAATTTGATTCCCTATAATCTAGGTCAAATTAACTGTAATCTACGTCAAAGCAATGTTTCTTCATGAACTGAGAGAAAAAAATGATTGTATCAGATTAGAATTTTCTACAATTATGAGATTGGGATTAATTTATTTTTGTGACTTAGATTTCCATTTTTCATGTGATCAATGCTGTTAAACTAAGTTTGTGAAATAGTTTCCTAAATGTTAAGTTGATCTGGTAACTTATCTTGACTTCAGTGAGATCTAACTTATTAGAAGGATTAGACAGTTTTCTCTCAAAATAAAGTACTATAATCTGAAATTATTTGGAGTTTTTAGGGCTTTTTTATAAAGATGTATGTATTATACAATTAAGACATGACAGAGGTTTCATAAAGTAAATATTAATTACTTTGGAAATAAATAAATAAATAAATAAAACATCATGTTGTGAAGATATTAGTTTTTTGCTAGTAGAATTCTCCATTTTGGGAGACTTTACTTCTTTCTATTTCTATTAAAATATTATTTAAGTTTTATACATTATTTTCCGGGTTTAAAATGGCTTTCTTATAAAATCAATCATAGAATGTACTACAAAATCAAATTAATTCAAAGCAACTTCTGAGCACACTCATTAATTCAAAAATATTACCTGAGCAATGAGGAAGAGATCCACTCCACTGTCCATTTAACTGACATGTACGAGATGACTGCCCTAACAGAGAACGTCTACCTGTGCAAGTATAATGAACAGTAGACCCAAATGTATATTTATCTCCAGATAGGACCGCGTTAGGAGGAACGCCAGGATGGCCACAGTCAATCACTACAATGCATAATTATTGGAGATAAAAAAAGGTTATTATCACTGATCAAACAGTTCACAGTTATCATTTCATAACTTCATATATAAATTTTGTGAAGACCTTCTTAGGGCTTCAGGGAGGTGAGCACTTTGCATGATAAGTATAAAGTTCATTATGGATAAAAAGCTGTAGAACAAATGCTTCTATATTTCAAAAAGGTATTTTAGATAAAGATATTGATGTCCGAAGACATTCACAAAGCTGAGCTTTATGGCACAGTCATATACAAACATACAATCACGCATGCATCTGTCAGAGAAAAATACAATAAGACATTATCTGCCAGTCGCTGATGAACTAGAGAATATACAAACCTGAATCTCTCATTCACTGGGCCCTAATTATTGATTGTGGCATCTATTAGGCTTATAAACAAGATAATTAAGTTTTGCTTTAAACCTTAATTCCATGCTACTTCACAGGTTTTGGTTAATTAAGATATTCCATTCTATGAATAAAGTATTTGTGTACATATTCTAACAATTTCTTGTTTTAGCCTGTTCATATGTACAATCCATTGATGCTAATTCTGCAGAGACTGCATTGAATAGTCTGACATTCTTAGAAATTATCACATTTCTATTATTTTTTCATTGTACAAGTTTTGATTGGTAATTGCAAGATATTTTCACACTGTCATTAATTTTTAATACCCTCATAATCTTGCCTTTTTTGTGATTTTCATTTACAGATTGCAGTTATACATATCTAATTCTGCTAACTGTCTTAAATGGCAGGATGTATGTAAACTCAAGAAACAATATGGGAATGCTTAGCTACTTATTTTTGTCCTTTAATTGTCTTTTATATACAAAAATACATTAAGTATTTCTTGCTATAATTTTGTTAAGGCAGTCATAGTTTTAGGAATGAAAAACAGGTGAAATTTCAGAAACTTGATCTAAAATCAGGACAGTGTCACTGCAACAATTTTAGCAGTCTTTCATCTATTGGAAAGCTCCAAAACATTACAGTGAAGCTACTGAGGCATCTAGCTACTGAATAAGAGTTAAGTAAAATTTCAAAGGCCTTATGCATCATTGTGAAGAGTATTATATATAAACAATGCATGTAATGGAAACAAATCTATGTATTGAAAAAAATTAACTACTGTCTTTTAAGAGCATACATAATAAACACCTTCATATGCGAAGCCAACATACAAAAAAACTTAAGAATTCAGAGTGAATAGTAAATTTAAAGCAAGCTACATTTGGCAAATTCTGAAAACAAGATTAACGTTCATGAGCCACATTCACTCTATCTACAAATTAATCCAACCTTACACATTTCATTTATTTTTTACACTTGTGTATTGCATGTGGCAAATCTTGACCAAATATTCATATTTATATATATACTGAAAATCAGACATCGCAGCTGCAAATACCAGGTTGCTGGAACAGCCCTTAAATCATACAGATTACTGTTGCTGTTTGTTTAAAATCAACACTCCATCATCTTCAATATCATAACATTTTCAGCAGGTTTTTATTGTATTTTTAATCAGAAGCCTAATCAAAGTCGAGAATTTATTCCGTTCTCTAGTAATTCAGATTTGTACAACAGCACATTGGCTGTACAATATAACATTAAAGCTATGTGTAAATATTTTTCTAATAATTACTTTCACTCTTAGTGGTTTACATTCATACATACACTGATTTCAGTGTCACATTTTCTCAAGGATCCAACTAGCCTTCTTGTTTCAAGATCCTTCTTCATCCAAGAACCCTCTTGTTTCAACCCCACAAAGGATTTAGGGATGTTTTATGTGATTGATTGGCTCTGATTTAAAATTAGTCACCACTGTACTTTTTGATAGACTTGTAAAATGATGAGACTAGTTCATAATACAAATCAAACACTTCCTGTTATCATGTTATTTGTTTAGTCATACATTTATATAAAATCTACTATTGTTTATGATTTTACAGAAAGAACTTAGAATGTTATTAGTAAAAAAGCATATTTACCATCTAGGCTTCAGTAAAATGAAACTATTTCTTTTCTTGAACAATGCTTACAAATTTTGCTGATTTTTTTTTTTTTTTTGTCATCGTTATTTTTCTCATTTGCTTCTTCTGCCATTTTCAGAGTAAAAGATGTTATCACAGAGGAAACATTACTTTTGTATCAATACCTTACAATATGCAGTTTGGGTATTTCCTATACAAACTTTTTCTCTGTATTCATATTTGTACCTTAAAGTCCTGGGATCCTAATAACTAATCTAGAAAATGAAATTCTGATAAAAAGATATTTTAAAAAAATATATCAAATGTGAGATTTCAATGGCTAATTTTTTTTCCTAGGGGAAAAAACAAACAAACAAACAAAAAACCCAACACCTTCTAATCATTAAATACAAAGATAATACTGACCAATTATATAAAAGATATAACATTCTGCAAAGAAGTATAAATTTACACCAGTTTCTGGTCAAATGTGATTATGCATCAAAGAAATTACAACACTGTTAGTTTGAAGTCCAATTCAGTTTATAAATGTTATGCTTTTCTTGAGCTGTGAATTAAAAAGCATATCATCAGCTTTCTATAATCTGCAGAGCTGTCAACAAGTCATGAATCTATCTATCTGATAGCTGAGAATGGCTGTATATGCCCTATTGTCAGGGAAAAAAAGTCAGAACAAGGTAGTATGATAGAATTATTGAGAGGATGACAAAGACATCAGCAAAAAAAACTAGCTTATATTATTTGGATTTCGAGCTTGGAAGATGGGAATTCTGTCTAGATGGTAGTTTACAAATAGCAGATTAAAATACATTTCTGAGAACTAAATTGAGAATACTCTGCAATCCAGGAAACAAATATGGTCACTGAAATTCTCTAAGGTATACTGTCAAAATGTATCTTTCATTCTGAGTAGGCTACAAATGCTTTTCTAGTAGTATGTGCTTGAATAGCATATGCACCTTAAAGTCTTTAATTGAAAGGAAAAGTTGAAAAAGCATTATGGTGTTAGTCAACAGTTTCTTACAGGATTTGTATTAGTTAAAAGATCAGAACATGTTGTAGAACATCACATTTCAAAGGAACTGATTTACTTTACAGGTGAATAATTTTTTCTTTGTCACAGTGTGTCTCTTGTCCATTACTCTATTGGTATTTCAGAAGAAGATAAGCTCTTTGAGTGCAGTTAAAGAGAGACTGAATTCCAGCTAGGTTAAAAAAAAAAAACAAACAAACAAAAAAACAAAACAAACAAACAAAAAAAAACAACAACAAAGATTCAAAGGAAAACAGTCAGCCAGCTTTTAGCTTATTTTCCATTGCTCCTACAGTGGAAAATGCCAGCAACTGAATGACTGCCTTGCATATGTGCAAAACAGAGCCAATTTGCAAAATACACTAGAAGTTGATGGGGTCTCATAAAAATGTACAGTAGATGCATCAGAGTAATTTTAGTAAGCTCTATGATTGTGATTGTTGAATAACTTGGATATGTCTGATTTACAATTCCTCAACCCCTTTATACAAATTATGCAAATAAAGCTGAGGATGCCCTGTCAGAATTCTATGTAGCACTTTCACTGCCTAAGGAAAACTTGAAAAAGATTAAAATCGGCAGTAGTAAATTATTTCTGACAATTCTGCATGAAGATTAAGTGAGAAAAACACAAAAAGGGAAAGAAAAAAATCTTTGTACCTTTACATACAGGAGATACCTGGAGATATGTTACTATTAGTTAAAATTTGTATTTCTGAAACAGTATTGTTATATCAAAATGAATGTGTAACAGTTTAAGTCCATTATAAGAATAATTCTGAATTACAGTTAATCTGCTTATCCTGTACAAAGTAGAAAAAAAATCCAGAACCAGGAGATTTAAGCAGTAAAAATAAATAAATAGCAGATTTTTTTTTTAGAGAGAGGATAGCAAAATTGGAAAAATCCTAATTATTGAAAGCAAAAAAAAGTAAAATTGAGAACAAATATGTAATGTATTGTAAATGTTCGTCCATGACTCCTGAACAAGTAAACTTTGTTTTTCCTTTTATCTTAGTGAAAAAGTTTTCAGCCTTACTCAGAGAGAAAACTTGATCCCAAAGTAAAATATTGTATAAAAGTTTATAAAGAACTCAGCAAATCAACCATCCCAGTCAGTGAAAAATTTATGAAATATCTACGGCATCACAGATAGAAAGTTCTTCAGGACAAACAAACAAAAAAATCTTTGTGTTTATCTCTTTGCCTTCCTGATGGATAGGTTGCATATGACTTTTACTCAAGTAGTGTGAAAAGCTGAGAACATCTAAAGGACATTTTTGGTTCTCTTTTTGGTGTTTGCCTAATGTATTCAGATATTTTGATCTTGCTG
The DNA here is from genome assembly GCF_019238085.1 of Lagopus leucura. Lineage (NCBI taxonomy): Eukaryota > Metazoa > Chordata > Aves > Galliformes > Phasianidae > Lagopus > Lagopus leucura. The sequence continues at coordinate 75,252,838 of NW_024962263.1, forward strand.
TTGTCCCAGATGATGTCCAGAAAGTATTAGTGGCATAATCCAATAGTTGGCCCTGTATTTTTTAAGATTCAGTATCATTGTAGTTTTGTGGTCAATTGAGATGTATTGATAAATTAAATGGATAAGTTTTTCTGAAGTATTCAGAGATTTTTTTGTTTTCTTTATTGCATTTCTCATTATTTCAATGCTATTGGCTGCATGAAATAACAATATAATTGCTGTACTTCAGCTGCCACTGAAGCTCCACTTCTCTCATTCTTGCACATACAAATATGTAAATAAATATGATTATTCTAATTGCTTTTCTGGTACTGATAGAAATGTTGTGTAAAATAATACCTAGGCCAGTTAACACTTTTAACAGAAGCATACACATTATCTACTTACTAATGCATTCAGGCAGTGGTTTGTCCCAATGGCCATTTGGTTGACAAACTAAAACCGAAGAACCAAATAAAAAATAACCAGGATTACAATCATAAAATACCACTGTGCCAAATGTGAAATTTCCATGTTCTATTTTACTCTCTCGTATGGAATTTGCAGGAATTCCAGGATCAGAACAATTCACCACTAAAAAGAGAAAAAAGTATAGACTTCAGGTTACTAAAATAGTCTTGAGATGGCCTCCTATCCATTGAATGAGAAACATGCAGTGTTTCAAATGTGTTAATACCTTGTTTTTATTATATTATTATACAGAACTAGGAAGATTATATGAAACTTGCAGAGGCTAAAATCAGGGGAAATAAAAGGAAATGATTATTTACAATAAGATAACACTGTAAAAGTCTTTGCTGCTATAAGTGACATATAAACATATTCAATTAATATCCTTTCCTTTACTGAAATTTTACCCACAGCTGGAAAGAGGTTACAGGGCAAATGTGCCATTAGTCTAATCCACACAGCAATGCAAATGTAGTTATAAGTCTATACTAACATTTTGATGACTAATCACATCTTTGAGACACATTTTTTGAGCTAAAGGACAGATGATCAGATAGTGATGACAGTGGTGATGCTTCCAGGACACGGAAATAGCCCAACAAATAGACATGAACTTTTAAAAATATGGGTAAACTTTGATGATTAAAATATATATATATTTAATATATTATATATATATATATATATATATAATTCCTAATTACATTAGGTTTGATACATTTAAAAATAGTAAAATACTGATTTATTTATTTATTTATTTATTTATTGGCAGTTTACAGCTGTCTGGTGAGACACTGCACATTACAAGCACCAGTAATGATGTACTACACAAAGCTGGCTCTTCTTAAAGTCTTTTCTGAAACCAGTAGATTTGCAGATGTGTAAAATTTCAGAAAATTGCATTTTACTGTGCAATACCCAAACAACAAAGTGATTTGAAGCAGCTAGACTGAAAAATAGATTTATTAGTTACCTTTAATCCACAATACGTGTTTAGTATTGCAAATTAAAAAAAATAATAATTGCCTCCCACAACAAAGAGACCCTTGGAAAATAAAGTTCTGTCAATTATCACTTACGGCAAAGTGATTGAAGGAAAGTAAGTGGAGGACAATTTAGCAAAGAAAAACAACATATGAATACATAAAATAATTTAGAATTATGGAATCTGATTATTGTTTAAGTTGGAAGTGACCTTCAGGATGTCTAGTCCAAACCTCTTCTGCAGGACATCTTTCACTAGATTTCTCAAACTCCACTCAACTTTACTTTGAACATTTCCAAAGATGGGGCATACACAGTTTCTATGAGCAACTTGTTCTGCTGTGTTTCACCACACATCAAAAAATGGATTCTCTATCTACAACCTGAATCTACCATCTTTCAGTTTAAAGCTGATACCTCTTGTTCTATCTCTAGTAGGTCTGGTAAAAAAATCTTTATCAATCTTTCTTACAGAAAAAATGACCCAACTCTTCCAGTCTGCCTTCATATCTTCATAAAGGAGTTGCTTCAGCTGTTTGGTCATCTTTCTGGCTCTCCTCTGGACCAGCTCCAACTGTTTGGGTCTTTCATGTGAAAGAGAGCTGAACCAGTATTCCAGATGCAGTCTCATGAGAGTGGAGTAGAGGTGGAGAACAACCTCACTCTACTTGCTGGCCACGCTTTTGATGAAACCCAGGATATATTGGGCTTTCAGGGCCTAAAATAATTTAGGGTATTGGGAAAGTACCCAAATGTATTATGACAATGAATAAGGAAAAAAAAAAGTAGTTGAGCAGAGCAGTCAGATACATGGAAATGAAATAGGTGAAAAAAATACATTTTCCTGTGCAATTTTGAACTATACTGGCTAAAAATGTAGTGTATTATTTCAAGATTTTAAAAAGTTCCTTGTCTTCTCTGTATAAACTTGCTTAAGAAACTTGTAAAAATTATCTTAAAAAATCAACAAAAACTGCAAACACGTAAGAAAGTTTCTCTGCAACAGTTGTCCTGACAACTTCCTGAATATAAGAGAGACCTCTTATATTCTAACTGAAAAAAGAAACATTATATGATTATTAGTAAGTCGTTGTCATGGTTTTATGATTTTTGGTTTTATGATTTTTTGGTTTTAATGCACATTTTGTCTTAACAGTGTCCCTTTACCTTCAGTTTATTTTCCAACCTTTATTTTCCAACTGAGTTTGAAATCTGTAAATGCTTGCTTCATACCTTTGCATATTGGAGGTGGGTGGCTCCATTGTCTATTAGCCTGACACTGTGCTTTGGTTGGTCCTTGCATAACATAACCAGTATTACATGAGAATGTCACAACGTCATTGAAGTTGAAACCATTTCCACTTGTTCTTCCATAAATCGGACTACCAGGGTGCCCACAGCTAACAGCTAGCATAACACAAAGCAAAGGCAGAGAATGCTGTTATCAGATTTCATGATTTATAATTATCACTATAATTTACATGGTAGAGCATTTTAAGTTGTTTTTTTTTTTTTTTTTTTAATAAGACACTGAGTGCTTTCCACGAAAGATGCATATTTAGCATTCCTATAAAAACTGACTACAGAAGTACCTATTGTCAGAGCAGATATAAGAAAAATCAAGCACAAATTTGCTTGAAAATAATTTCCAAAATTATAAATATTTCTTTCTGATTTAGCAAAGTCCAGTGGAGTCTAGTTTGCTTGCCACATGTGTTATAATATAAAGTGTAGAATATAAAACAATAATGTTTTTATTAATAATGAAGTAGAAATAAAATAAAATAAAATAAAATTATTACAGAAGTTTTAAGTATCTCTTTTTCTGTGTAAAACAACGTAAAGACAGCAAACAGTGAACAGTAAAGGTACTGAATTAACATCTTAATGATGAAGCTTTCTGCAACAAAAATGAAGATATAAAAACAGAAAATTTGCAGGTGGACTAAAATGTATTCAATACAATGATATTACTGAATCTGAACCATTTAATCATAGTAGTAATTCACTTGAAAATCCTCATTTTTCAGAGTTCAAAGATACTCCTCATCTTGTCTGAGAAGGACATTTCGGTAGCGGAAATCAGTATGCATTGTCATGCTTACTTACGCACACAAGATGGAAGCTGACCAGACCAGTTGTGATCCTGTTGACAAATTCGTACAGAAGAACCAATCAACCGAAAACCAGGACTGCATTGGTATACAACCGTGTCTCTATACCCATAATTTTCTCCAATTACTTGACCGTTGACTATAAGATCTGGAATACCACAGTGACCAGCTAGATTTTGCAAATTAAATGATAAAAACAAATATTGTCAGTAAATATATCAGAAAAATTTTAAATATACCTCTTAATTTACAACAAAGAAATCTCCCATTCAAACAATCAAGTGTTTATTTCTACTAACTTGGGGAAAACTGCAGTATTACATAGTATAAATAGAAATAATTCCCATCTTATACACTGGTCTCAAAAGAATCCCAAACATAAATTTGTTTAGGCTGAAATTAATCATTGCAACAATATCCCATTATCCTACAACTACATCCAAATGTCCTGTCAAAAAACAATGTTTTGGACTAGTCTTCAACCTTGTACTTTTAATCCAGAGAAGTGGAGGAAGAAATTAAGTATGCATCTTTTTATTTTACTATTTTTTTTTTCTCACTGAACTTAAAAATAAGCACAACAATTCACCAATCAACATGAAAAATGGAAATGATGTCACATGACACAGAACTCAAACTAAACTAAACTAAACTAAACTAAACTAAAATAAGGAAAGCAAGTAGTGTTACAACTAGTACTTAAGTTTAAGTGGAAAAAATATTACTGGACACTCAAACTTCTTTGTTCCCCATTTGTCCTATAATTCTAAAGGAAAAAAAAAAAAAAATCAAACCCTTCAAGCCATGAGGTTGCTAGTGAGAAAATAGATTTAGAGGCAAAACTGTTTGTTCTTTCCTTTTAACTTTGGAGCCTTTATAATGCTCTGATGTATTTTTCTCTTTCTTTGAAGGTTAGAAACTTCCTATAAAAAAAAAATACAAAATACATTGGCAAAGCTGAGATTTTCTAGCCTCTGGAAGTTTAAGTCTCACAGGGTATTTTTCTGACTGAGAGAAGTAAAAAATCTAGTAGATAAACAAACAACAGCAATCAAACCACCAGATGGATTTGGCCCTATTGGTTTAGTTTTCAAAACATCATCTGACATGTTGGTGCAGCTTAGTATGTTTGCCAAATAAGGTGTACATAATGGTATACATAGTTACTGACTAGAGAACCTCTGAGACCACAAATGAAATTTGCACTGATTTATGTATCTGAATTCTCTCCATTATAATAACGTCAGATACTCATTAATATTTTTCCATAAGTGCTTTTACTTGCTTTATTTTTTTACTCTGAAAATCTGTAGACCTGATCTCCATCAAAGGTAATTAATTAAAATCTTTCCCTCACAGTAATTGCCATCATTACTTCTCCAAAAGCATGGAAGGAAAGGGAAAGGAAAAGGAAAAGGGAAATGGATCTGTGTGATTTGGTTTAGTGCTTGTGGTGGCAATGGTGATGAGGAGGTGGTTGGACTAGATGATCTTATAGGTTGTTTCCAACCTTGTGATTCTATGATGATTCTATGAAAGGGAGAGGGAAAGGGAGAAGGAGAGGGAGAGGGAGGCGGAGACAGATAGGAAACACTGAGATCTGAAATCATTATTACTTAGTCTTCTATTTCATTGGAATTTTTTTGTTTGTTTTTTTCCCAGATTGTATGATTCTGTGTGATTCAAAATCAAGGTGTTAATTCATTTTTCTCATGAATGTTAGTAGAATTTTTCACTTTTGTCATTTTTCTCTTAAGATACTGGTGGAGAAAGGAATTCCAAAATGTTAATTACAAATTAAACACATGCCCACAATAACTATTGAATATTCGTGTAGTTTTCATGGATCAATTCTGCTGGCTTTTGCTTTACGAGACTTCTACTTTAAATTTTCATTTTAATGTATTTACATTTGAATATTATTTTGAAGTGAATGTCTTATAATGTAATGAGAGGCCTAAATTATTCCTCTTAAATGCATTTGAGAGTTTAGTAGCTAAGCTTTACAGGTTGATTGTTTTCACTGGGGACTAAATGCAAGTACTGAAAACTGGGTATCATACTGAGAGAGCTCTCTGTAAACACGAACAAAATCTATCAGAAAAACAAACAAACAAACAAAAAAAAACCTAAGCAGAAAACTCAAAACAAAAGTAAAATGATTAGAAATTGGAAAGCAAAGGACTGCTGAGACTGCTGCTGGGAGAACAAAGGTCTGAAATCGGAACAACCATTGTCTTCTGTTTTTTGTTTCTCTTGTGTTCCAGGACATTTATTTTGCAAATAGATGAGAAAACATTTAAGAATTAATAATTCTACTTTTAATTTCCACTCCTTTTTGCACAGCCAATAAGACACTGAATATTGACTTACCATGGATGAAAGATTAATAGCACTATTATTATGCAATAGATCACTTTTTTTTTTTTTTTTTTTTCATCCCCAAGTTAATATTCTGGTTCTAAGAGCAATTACAAGCAAATGATACAGTAAAAACACAACTCTTGGAAGTCTATTAGAACATGAAAAAGAATACTATAAAATTTATGGAAAAAATGAGAGAGAAGAAGTAGATCAAGCAGTACTTCTGATCTATATTTAAGGGAATAAGTGAGTGAGAAACAAAACACAAAGCATTCTTAAATGCACAAAAACACATTAGAATACAGCATTTGTCTGTAGTCACTGTACTTCACTGTAGTAAGAACTAGCTCATGGAAAAAAAAATGCAAGAATAAAATAAGCAAATGTTAATCAAAATCTCCATCCAAGAATTAGGTTACGATAAATACTATTATGAAAAAAAAAAAAAAAAAAAAAAAAATTCTAACATCCTAGTAGTAATTAAATTGACTTCACAATACTACTAGCATTCTAGAATGCTCTTTTTCTCAGTATAGCCTCATACATTTTCAGTTTCTTTACTTCAGTGTATAAGACCAAGTTCATTCCCATATTACTAAGAAACAGCTATGAAAGACCTATAGAGTAGGGCTGTGAATCCAGCTGAGGCCTCTAGATCATAATGCAGCCTGTAGGTTTAAATGCTGAATTAGAACACTTTTTCTTTTTTTTTTTTTTTTTTTTTTTTTTTGTGCAGGCAATGGGTGAAATATGAAGAAAAACATTCAATAGGAATGTTTTACTTAGCAACAGATGTTAGGGGAAATAAGGTCTACAACATCGCCTGTTTCTATCTAGGTTACTCTACTATTTTGAAAAATAATTGTAGAGAAATACCATTAAGTAAGAAAAAATCAGGCAAAAAATCTCAATAAAGGATTTTCATAACATCTGAACACCTAATAAAATACCTAGCTTAACAGGAAATAGAGCTCCACCAATGCAGAGCTCAACTTAATGACAGAACCTTTGAAACCTCAGCTGTAAAGCAGGCTTATTTTCAGCAGTGAAGATTACTCTCTGAGATGCAAAAATAGGAATAAAAGTAACACAGAATATTTGATTGAATGGCAAAACCATACATGTGCTTATTTTATTCATCAATAACTCAAAACCTCAGTGTAATAGTGAAAGAAATCTACGTATCAGTATGTTTACGGAAAAAAGATATCCAGGATATTATTCAACAGCAAACTTCACTTCTCCTCTGCAGGACTTACAGTTCTCACAAGGATATATTTCCTTAATATTATCCAGGTTACAAACAACATCTTTAAAAAATGATACTACTGCTATTTCGCATTAAAAAAAAAATGAAATGTATCCCAATAACACTGTATGGAGTCTATGAACAAATGCTGATGTTTAACACTCTCTCTAATCAATTTAGCTTTTTTTTTTCTGCTACCTTTTTCAGTCTATTAAAACTCTAGTATTAGCGATGTAGACAAGACATCCTTTTCTTATTGATCAAATAAGCCCCATTTCAGTATTTAAATTCAGATAAATATTTAGCATTTTATAAAGACAAGTGTTAATTCTCTAAGCAAATCTTTATAATAACACCAAGATTAACAGTAAGTTTACATCAGTTAGCCTATTTCAGGTTAGGCAGTTGATTGAAAATATTCTATCCTTTTTTTCTCATTTTTACACGTTTTTCATGATAAAATATAATCAAGCAGACTCTCTGTATTTCTTCCTTGGAAAAAGGCCAGCTTTAATAACTAGCTAGTGAGTGACACTAAAATAACAACAGTAATAATAATAAAACGATAACTGAGGATTTTTTCTAGTTATAAAAATATTTTTTGTCATTGTCATTTTTGTTAGGATTTTATTTTATTATTTGAACATTTTTTTTCCTCACTAGCTAGAGAGAATAAGAATACAGATCCAGAACTCAGTTTCCCACTGCATTTTGCTTAACTGAGATCATGACATTTATATGACTACTCTCATAGTACTGTATTGTAATTTAGGTTTTCTGAATAAAATGGGTCAAAAGTCATAAACAAAAGACAGACTTTTATAAACCCTTTGAGATCTTTTGGGTCTCATTACATGGATAATTTATACTTAAAATTAATCATTAACTTTTAGGGTAGAACTACACATATTATCTAAAGTGTCAAGCTACCATACAGCTGTATCTAGGAGTTAGTATAACCTTAACCTACCTACAGAAATAGACAGGATTGCCTTAAATGACTCCAGACCTCCTATCTGCTGAAAAATAATCTGCTCTTCTCCTGTTTTACAGAGGACGAGAGAGAAATGCAGACCACAGCAAGCTTCCTTTGGTCTACTTTTTTTCTGTGGCTCCAAAATATTTCCAATATTAGGCACGTATACAAATCTTAAAGCATTTTTATTGCTGTCACCTAATTATCTCCCATTCTGTACTTGATGCCTTCTATGATGCCTTCTGATGCCCTTTATGCCTTCTAGCCTTTTCTTCCTGATATAAGGATGCTAGAATTAAGGTGTCAGTTTCTTGGGGGCTGTGCACCCATTCAATCCAACTGATGACATCTTCTTATTAAAAAAATAATAAAAAAAAGAATTAAATAGAAAAATGCGGTGTTCAAAAAGAAGAGTAGTTGTATTAAATGTTCTAATTCTCTTTGCCAAACAATGTCTCCTAAGATTCAATGGCCATAAAGTACTATTCTTCTCCTTGAAAGAAAAGAAATAGCAATGGAAAAAGCAAGGCAAAATAGGACTGTGAAAAGCATTCACTATTTATAATTTTTTCTAACTACATATAGATGAAAAGAAAATTAGGTTGTCTAACATAATAATTAAATGAAAGACTGGAGTTTAACTTTCGAAAAAATAGCTTGAGTTTTTGAGCTGAATACCTGGAAATTTTTATTATTTTATCTTGTATGATGTCATTAATGCTATCTAATTGTTAAAGGAATCATCAACACTTCAAAGAGAAATACACTGGTAGCCAATTGAATCCAAAAATCAAGTAAAGACTAAGCAATCTTTTAATATTATTAAGTTTATACTAGATTTTTATTTCCAGAGGCAAATGTCAGAGGAAATAAATTTATTTTCTGTTAAGCATCACTTGCTATAAAGTTATTTTGGCAAATTCCTAAAATGTGTATTTTCCCTAGGTGCTGTTCATAACAAGCATAGAATTTGGCATTTTTTAAGATTATTTTTTCTCTGCTCTAATTTTTATATTTCTGCAAACATGAGTAGCTGTAGCCATTGCAGATAAACTCCTAATTATGAAAAAATATCAGCATGTTTTGGCTACATATGTATTATGGTGCCCCAAATCTGCAAGATTTAGAAATCTGTCCTGAATTTTCTCACAATTTAAAGAAGGCTAAAAAGTAAAAATAAAAAAATATTTAAAAAAATCAAACATAAATAGCTTCTTTTCTTTCCCCCCACTGCTAAATGCTTTTCACAGTAAAAGTGAAACATAAGAACTTCCTGTTCCCTTCAGCTATTTGTCAGGAAATCTTCCAGCTTCAGACTTTCAGCTTGATAAGCAACACTTTTGCTTATTCATGAGTCATTCAGATTAAGCTTAAGTGAGGATTTATACCAACCAAGTAATACTGAACTACCAAAAGAAAACTATTTGGAGCAAACAGCAGTTTGCTGCAAAGGGTAACAGCAAGTAAAAGGGTAACAGCAATCTGCACAGAGAACAACAATCTGCAATAAACAGTTAATATGGAATTTCAGATTCTTCTGAAAGTCTACATTTACAGATGTTCCTTTATATGTTCATACTTCTGTGTCTTTCACGTTACTTTCTTAAACTGGGACAAAGTCATCACTTTGATTTCCACTAAAACTAAAACTATAGTTGCATATAAAGTTAAAATCAATGCCTCTACAGTTGTAACTCAAACCATATTTAATAATTAATCATATTAATAAATAACTAAATTAATAATTTAATTTTGTTTAAATAAGAATTTAAACAAAATACTAAAGAATTAAAATGGAATACTGCAATTGTTACATTGTTCAGGTGTTCCTTTTTTATGAACAACTCAGTGTCTGGTGTCTGAGTATTTTAAATAAGTGAAGATGCCTGAACAAGTACAACCAAAGGGTTTTCAAACTGTATACATCATACCTGGAGAGGGATTTTCTGTCAGAAATAATAACAGGAGCTGAAATGCTCCTGTTTGTGTTTCCATGTATTTATATTTTTTATATGTATTTATATTTTTTATTGTATCTTTTGCAATTGTAAAAATTAATTCTATAACATATTCACTAAGTTCAGATCTACTATGCAATTATTTTAGTAAGGATATATATTAAAGGTGACAGATCTGAAATTCATCAGTCTTGCTATGTGTGAATAGATCTGTTATAAAGCCATATGGAGGAGTGCAATAACACGAGCTTTGCTTGTGTGGCAGATACTGAAAAAGGGATTCAATTTGTGGAAAGATTAGCACAGTTATCTTTTGATAGGAAAAACAGCAACACAAATTTTTAAACTGCAGAACTCTCTTAGCGTTCATATTTGGAAGGGTAACAGAAAGAGATAATTTGACTAACTTAACTTACTTTTGTCTGCTACAGAGAAAGAAAATAGACATGCCATGACAGTTGTACCCATACCTAAACATCTGGTCTCAATTCCACTCCAGAGTCCAGAGGACAGACATTCCCTCACGGCAGAGCCAACAAGCATGTATCCTGAGTCACAAGTAAATATAGCTGTAGATCCATATGTGATTTGAGTTCCAATCTTATTTCCATTTGGAGGTGTAGGAAGTTCTCCACAAGAAATAACTTTTTAAAAGCAAATGAGAACAGAAATTTATACCTTTATATCACCAAGATACATGCAATAATATATAACTCTATGATCCTATGATTCTATGCAACATTAATCAAACAGCTAAATAAATGCTGTGGCCTGAAGTATTGTCTGCTACGTAGAAGAACTCTGTATACAAAGACTATTATTGCCCCCAAAATAATACACTAGAATTGAAAATAATAACAATAAAAATAAAAATTTTCTCTGTAAAATTAAGAAACAAACAAAAAAACAACAAACACTTTCTGGAACATTATTAATTAATTGTTATTTAATTACGTTGGTTAAAAGGTTAGAGATAGGGAAAACTTTTCTAATTGAATACTTTCAATGTCAAATTAGTTAATTACCAGCTGGATCAAATAAAATATTTTTATCTGTAATCTACACAGCAGTTACAGATGCAACATTTACTCACTTTGGCAGTAAGGTCGCTCATTTCTCCAGCTCCAGGTGCCATTAGCAAGACACTCAATAGATGCTGGTCCCAAGCCATAATACCCTGGATCGCAGCTGAAAACTACTTTTGTTTTATACTCATAATGTGAGCCATTCACTATTTTCCATCTTCCATGCTCCAGTGTAAAAGAATTGATGCTTGGACATGTAACAACTTCCAAATGACAAAAACACATATTCGTAGTTTAGTACAAGCAAATTACAAAAACCCATTGTTATTAATTTAGAAATAAATTTTAAACATGTTGACATAATGTTTGAAGAATAAGGTTGTATTTAAAATTCCCTTTGGTTAGAAGTAACAATTCTCTCATTTATTATTGATGATCAGTGGCTTAGAGCAGTGCCTAGAATATGCTGGGCTATACAACTGGTATAGATGAAATCTATACCATAAGTGAATTCATTATAGATTTATAGTTAGGAAATTGATGTGACACATTACATATCAAAATCTTTAATAAAATACCAGGCAAACTTAAATATAGGAATTATTTTTTACCCAGATGAATTATCTGAGACTTTAAATACTTGGAGAGACTGCACAGTGGTGACACATTAAGTAATATCCATATTGAGGGATTTCAGCAGCAATATCATTTCAGCATCTTTATCTCATGTCCTATCTCAACATGTACATCTTCCAAAAGCAAGCAAAAAAAAAATATTCTTCTACACACCTGATCTAATAGAAAAGTTAGTGTGCATAAAATTTTCCCTTGATCAAGAGAAAAATGACACAGGAAAGTCTTTGCTGGATATTGCTTTCTTTCACTCTGTTTTGTTTCTTTAGGCAGAGGAAAAGGCATGAGGTAATGCATTTACAAGAACAGCACAGAAAAGAAAAAGGGAGAGCCCTTGCAAATTATTCCAGAGTATGTTTTCTTCCCGTTTCTAAAATTCATTGGGTGAAATAATCTCAATCTGCATGAGTCATTTTTGTACTGCTATCTCACGCTTAGTCACCTGGATTTTCATATCCACTTCGAAGTTACCTACTTCTTAGAACTGACCAAGCATTTTCTCTTCATTGATGTTTCCCAGAATTTAGATAGTGTAGGATTATAATGATGGGGTAGATACAAATAATCAGTAGTACTTTCCAAGAAGTATTCCAGAATACCAGATACTTTGGAATTCTGGATAGTAAATAGGGTTTATGAACAGCATATAAACATTTCAGTTCTCATTGTAGAGCTGACTTAGGCATAAAACACTGCAGCCATTAACTTTGATTTATCAGAAAATTATTATCAGTTTGAATATGTTCAGTAATCTGTAGGGTATTTATTCCACTTTCATAGAATATTTCAGTATATTCTCAGGTACATATTTAAAATATATACTTCACAATAACGTAATACCAGCAATTACACATAAAGTATCCTGAAAGCTGAAAGATAAGAGACATGATGTTTTCTACTTTTGATAAATAAACATAATGTGCAGCCCCATTCTTACTAGATTATTTTTGCATGTTACTTACCTACACAGCGAGGTGTTTTATTGTGATTGCTCCAGGTACCATCTGGCTGGCAGGCTGCAGTAGTAAGTTCCTTGGAAGATAATCTGTATCCATCATTGCAGAAGTAAGTAACGTGGGTGCCAACTAAGTAATCTGTAGTTAATATCCCACCATTTACTGGAGCTTTAGGAATTCCACAAGATATTGCTGATTAAAGAGAAAGGCGTAGTCATTGTATCTGTTTTTCACTGTGAGCTTCTTCTTGTCACAGAGTTTTTATGTACTACAGTTTCAATAATCATAAATTCATTCAAATGACTTTTTAACTCATTAATGTGAATTTTAAGTCCACAAAAAATCTACCTGAACATTTTAGGGAATGAAATCAGAGAAAATTTTTGTCTGTTGATAGAGGAGAAAAAAGAAAAGAAAAAAGAAAAAAGAAAAAAAAAAAAAAAGAGTCATGGTTCATAACCCTGCAGCTATTCATTCAAAATAAGAAAAAAAAAAAAAAAGAAAAAAGAAGATAATTGAAGAAGATGAAATAGACAATATCTGATAGACAATATCTGGGAAAGTAGGTCCAGCATGGCTGAATAAATAAAGTATCAGACTGAGGCATCAGAAATCTAGTTTGCACTTCGGGTTTCTCAGATATAATATGTAACCCCTGGCTAACACTAATATTAACTTTCAACATTCTATTTTTCATCTTGCAAATTAAAAATGAAGTACACTTAAAAATATTTTAAAATTAGCAAATGAAAATGCAAGCTCCCTCCCCCACCAAAAATATATATATATGTCATTACTCAGCAGAGAAAAAGCCCAAAATTATTCTTTCAAAAAACCTTGTTTGAGAAATAAAATAATAAAAAAAAGTCTTTTCCATTTTAACATTTTAACATTTTAACATTTTAACAGCAAACATATAATGTAAATCTGATCCCCAAAATAGGGCTTAGCCACTTAATTCTGAAGTACCTTACTTTGAAGTGGAATGTTGAACAATAAGAGACTATCTATTCTGCCTAAGTAGCTATGAAGAATCAAGCCTCTCAGACTATGTACATTTCTTAGGAAAATAGTGATCAGTTATTGCCTTTTTTGTGAGCTGGTCTGATGAAAGACAAACCTGCTTCATAAGCAATGTAACATTATGGTTCTGCACCAATGTAAGTGATCACAGCTGAGACACAGGTAAAGCTCTAAAGCTATCAAAGCTTGTAGAACAGATGCAATAAAATAACTTACAATATATTCTTGAATTTTCATATGAAGAAACTAGAGATTACATGTAAAGTTAAACTGCAGGACATAATGTGATGAAAAGACCACAGAAAACAATGATTAATTTGCTCACCACCTTCTTTATATCTTATGGCTATCATAGTTTATACCGGAAATTAGAGACACATATTTTTAGAAGAAGACAAGAAAAAAGAAATTAGGAGATAGTGAAGGCTCTAACAATCATGAAATTCTATGAAATCATGAACCTAGAATGAGCAAAAATGACACGTTCATGAAACATAAGGTCCATCTTCTACTTTTTACTAAACTTCTCAGAGAAATTAATTATTTCACTTGATACTACCAAAGAAAGAAACAGTCCTTATGACACTAAAATGAAAACGTGCCATAAATGATGTTTATCAAATTTCTCAATAACTTTGCAGCTGGAAAATTAGGCAGGCTTGTCCATGCTTTTTCCTTCAAAACTACATGTAATGATAAGCAGAAGTTTCAGGCCATATTGAAGTTGCCAGAACTAAATTCAATGCCAGTTACATCAGTGCAGCATAATATATATATCTGCACCCAAAAAAGTTATTAAAGATCAGCAGCTGCTGCTTGTAATCCACATATGAAAAACACATTAGAGCACACTACTTGTTCACATACTGCAGATCATTTTCCTGCAATCAGCATTATACATTTATATGTGTATATATATATAAATATCTAACAGAGATGTTTTATATCTGACATTGATATTAATGACTCCATGACTCCTTAGATGTTCAAAGATCTCCATTAATGCCTTGATAAAATTTGAATTATATCATTCACGTAAGTAGAATCAGTCTGTCGGCATAATGATTCTATGATTCTATGATTCTATGATTTCACTGGTAATCTTCATTTAGGAGTCAGGAAAAAAATAGATCAAAATATGATGCATTACTTACAAAGAAACTGCAAATAACTTTTTTTTTTTTCCTTTGTATTTCCACTGCTATGTAAAAAACATCTAATACATTTTATGTTGTGCTAAATGGTTAGTTAACAGTGGAAATCCTAAATTCAGATGTATGAAACAACTAATTAAACTGCCTTTGCTAGTTACTCTATAAATGACAGAAAACATGAAGCAGAAGGCAAGATGGGACTTTCTCACTTAGTTTTGCATGGTAAAAGAGCAGGTAAATTGTGAAGAATAAAAACAGACAACAAAGTTGACTGACATTTTTTATGGTTAAAAAAACAATGCTAATCCTCTCTATCATAAAATTATAACAACTGCAAGTACATGCTTAGGATAACTAGTTTTACTGAAGTTGTAATCCTCAGAACTAGGGAGAATGGCAAAGCCCTTATGTCTGGTAAATATCCCCTGTTGAAGAACATCAGAGATATTTACTGGAGTTCTTAAACATTTGATGCAAGAGTTCATATCAATTTTCTGTATCATCTGGACATGGGGATAATCTTCAGCTCAACAAAGCAAGGGAAGGCTTATATACTTCAGTTATGTATGGAATCAGATTAGTTCTGAGGGGTTTTACAGTAATAATGTGTCTTCAGGTTGAACCTGAGTTGTGAGTTGCAGGCTCATATCATGGTCAAAAACCACTTTCAGCACAAAGGGACTTGATGAAAGAATTGACAGACGTTTATATAATAAAATTAAATTCTATCAAATTCATAACTATTAATTAATTATTAATTAATATAGATTAATTAGTATATATTAAATAATTTTTATTATACCTACAAACTTTCTGTTTGATAAGACATTTTGAGTTAGAATCATAAAAGCATAGAATCATAGAATCACTCTTGTTGGAAAAGACCTTAAAGATCATTGAGTACAATCATGACTTAACCATACTACCCTAACTCTAATAACCCTCTGATAATCATGTCCCTGAGCACCACATCCAGTTTTTAAACACATTCAGGGATGGCGACTCAACCACCTCCCTGGGGAGTCTATTTCAGTGCTTAACAATCCTTTCTGATATATATGTATATATTTAAATATTTCCCACTAGTTGAGATATCTACTTAACAGTTTGATCCAGTTCCACAAATAACTGTCATGAAAGCAGTCCTTGTTCAACTGAGGAGGAAAAAAAGCTAAACAATTATATTCAGCAAATGCACTGTATGTACTTCCATTTTTCACAAATACAGGCAAAGATGAAATTCAAAGGCTTATTTTCAAAAAAAAAAAAAAATCTTGGAAATTAGCTTGAAGCATTCAAACATCATTTATGTCAACAGTAACAAAATGTATGCAAGCATCTAGTTGAAACACCATACTAGGATTTTGTAATGAATGATCTGTTGGTTCTGTGAACATGTGATTTATGAAGTCTAAATGAATATAACAGTTGTTTTCACCAGCTTACGTAAGAGGATAATGTAAATTCCTTGATACACAAAATTCTGAACAAAAGTTACAAACCAGAACTGCATTTTTTCATGAAAAAAATCATTCTATTATTTCACTAAAGAGTGAAACATGGAAATTATTAGCACAATGGCATTCTTCTCAGAAAAGAAAGAATTAAAATACAATTACAATGGACGTGAAATAATTGTTTTTCTTAAGGAAAACATGTTTTGCTTTTATAATGCAGAAGTAACTAAATATGAAACCATCGTGGAGAGGACTACTGAGTACCACAATAGAGAGTTTGATACATGAAGCATCATTAACCTGATTAATTCTGTTTCAAATTTCAATGCAAATACTGAATGATTAGAATGGTTTCAAAAGCAATGATGTTATTGACTGATTTCCTATTCTTGGCAAATTTTGAGTATTCTAAAAATACTCCTTGATCACGATAAAGTGGCAATTACAGTGAAAATTACTTCTTCAAAGTAGAACCAACACAAAAATAAATGCATGAACTCTACTAACCATTCATGATATTTTTGAATGATTTCATATTTCAACCTTGTGTTTTTTTTCTCCTCATAATGATATACACTATTTTTAGCATCTGTCTGCCTTAACAAAGTCTGTTACAATATTCTTAATTAAATGTGGGTGTTTTTTTTTTGCTAAAGTTTTGCTAATTCCTTTTATGTCAGAAAAGAAAAAGATCATTTATAATAAAAAGTAAAATACAGTTTCTTATATATTTTATTATGAAATATTTTACCTTGGCAAGCTGGAACTGGAACATCCCATGAATAATAACCATATGGAGACTTCCTGCAAACAGCAGTACTTTTCCCAATGAGCCGAAAACCTCGATCACAGGCCCAGCGAACCATACTGTTGAGCTGTCCACCTGTCTGACTGACAATGAAACCATGTGGAGGGGACTCTGGAGTGCTACAGTAGAGAGCTTTAAATATAAATATTAAATAAATAAAAAAATGCATTCAGGATCCAGGTGACAAATTTTGAAAATTCATACTGAAGCTAGTGAACATTTGATAACAAGCTCAGAAAATATCAGTAGAAGTATTTTGTATCCTGTTCACATAAGCATTAAGCAATTTTACTAGATGTAAAGACAAAAGAATAAGACAATAACAGTGCTTCAGGGTTTAGTAGCCTGAGAGGAAGTAGAGAGATATCCTATATAACTCCTGTAGCTTTCTTACTGTCTTCTTTTTAAACCAAATAACCCACATAACTTTAGTTTATGATGAAATTTACTGCAATCATATAAATTCCTGTATTATACAAAATTTTTGGAAGAGAGAAATATCAAGAGCACACTATACATAGTTATTTTCAAATAATCTTTTCCTTTTGGTCTTACTACACTCAAATTCTGTGATACAATGAATTGAACTAATAAAAGCTAAAATAGATTTTAACTGTATTTATGAGTACCACCATAAAAACATGCCAAAAACACTGAATCTGCTTTGTTGTTGGTGGTGGTTTTTAATTTTTGTGACTTATTTAGAACACCAGGTACTGTAAAAAATCTGTAAGTCTTCATAAAACCATGGAAACATAAACATATTTGAGGATGTATGTGTTTGAAATCTTCATGACGTTAAAAACTTCTTAATTATCATGATGTCATTATGATTTTATTTCTTTTAAATCCCTTGTCCATTAAATGTGTGAGTATAAAATTACTTTGTTTTGGCTACTTCACCAATGAACTCCAACAAAAGAAACTTACAGCCTGGAAGGCAGTTTGAGATAAGTTGGTTTTCTTTTTAGGAATTTAACTTAGTCTCTGATCTTTCTCATCAAGGAGAAGCCATGAGCTGTTAGCTAAGGTGGTTATATGCCCGTTTTGTAGGAAAGAAAAGTAAGTTGGAAGTTGTTTTCCAAATGCATCTAAGTTTCTTCATGCTTTAACAAAACACTGGTAACTAGAGAGGAACTCCATCTGTTCCATTCCTCAGGCAAATAGCAAGTTGCTGCCTCACTTACTCTTTAAGACTTTTCATGTCTTATGACTTCCTATAGGGCAATGGTTTTCTCAAACCAGGTTTCCTACAATCAGGATGGAATCATTTGGCTGTTCATTTATTCTTTATCATAGCAAGCAGCAGAACATGAAGCATATCTATCAGAGCACATGCTGTGAAAATATTTTTTTTCCTTGCACTAAATTTCTCTGGTCTTTCACTTTAATTTTATTTTTCATACAGAAGACACTTGTTTCTAGATCCAAAATAAGTACAATGAAAATGAGTATACAGTGTAATATTTTGTGTCCAGGCAAAAGTAGATTTCATCTAACTGCACATCAAAGTCATTTCACCTCTGAGAAAACTGTCTTCACCTAAAGGGAGAGATACTGTTTTACAGACTATTGTACCGTCTAATTATTTTCCTGTAACAGAAGCTAAAAAGCAAGGAAAAACAAACACAGCAGGCAGAATATCATATATGTTCTCTGTTCCTTTCTCCACTTGTAAAATAAAAATGTATCATGCCACTAATTTATCCAGAATAGGCAATGAAAATGTTCCACATGTTCTATCTCAAATAATTATTTTCATTGTTTCATTTCACATCTTTTGTGGTGATTTAAAAAGGAAAACAAACACAAACATAGATTTTGTGTAATTGCTGCAAGTGACAACAAATTTACTCTAGATTAATGTATGAAACATATTTTGTAAAAATAGTGTTATATAATGGTTCTATAAATGTGATTGTATCTTTTAAAGTACCATCTTCATGTTCACTGTGTGTATGATGTTAATTTTTTATATCTGTTTGCTGATTATGTTGAACTTTGAATCAAAGAGTTCAATCCTTCAAGGTCTTATGATTTTCCTGCTTATCACTGCTCACTCCTGCCGTGTTGCCATACCTTAAAAATGTTAATGATGAAATCCATAAAAATCCAGGATGACGGTCAGTGGCACACAAATTTAGGTAAATGATGAAGGGGAGGAGGGGCAGATTGCTTCTTTCAGTTTTTTATTTTCACCTTTTAAAAGTTCTTTGAAACATTTGATTCAATCTCTACAGAGTACATATGATTGTGTATATCTCAGTTGGGGCATGGAGTCTTGTTCCTCATTAAATCAGCACCATTCGGTTCACATACAAAACAAACTGTATTTTCTTTCAGTCTGGGCAATTAATATAAGAAAATATAACCTATATTATCCTTTTACAGTAAATAAGTTTTATCTATATTGAATTTCTTTATAAATTAATGAAAATCTTATTTACATACCTATGTACCTTATCCTGAAACCTCTCTTATTGGTGCCATGATCAGCTGACCATCGGAGAAATACCTCGTGCCCATTGCTGGTTATATTGAGAGACGAGGAATAGTCCCCACTGAGAGAAATCAGCAATGGGCTATGAATATTTGGTCCTTGATATAAGGAAGGAAAAAAAAAAAAAAGAAAAAAAAAGAAAAAAAAAAAAACCACAACACCAAGAAGTTACAAAGTTTTAAATAATATACAATGAATTTTATATATACATATATATATTCTATACATTAATATGCATAGAAAACATCTCCCAAGCAAATGGTAAATTAATCTGATTTGGAATTGATCTTGACAGAACATGTTATATACTACAGAGTACTAATTGTACTGAAACAAAATTATTTCTTTCTCATAACTTTTGCTGTACAGTTTTTAAACACAGTATAATCAAAAGATATTTTTTTAGCACAACAAATTCAAACAATTGCTTATTTAATTTTTTATACATAAATAAAATATGGTATGAACAAATAACAGTGATTTGAGATTTTCAACATAGCTGTAAAGTAAAAACACATTGTATAGGAAAAAGTATCACCCAAAATCACATATTTTATAGTTACCATCAAACACCTCAAGTATATCAAATTCTTTTTCTGTCTGGAAGAATTCGAAGAACATGCTGATATTGTAACCCTTTTCCACAGTAATGGTCCATGCACACATCTGGAGATTTGGGTAGCTGTCAGGATACCCAGGGCTCAGTATTACCCCTGTTGAATCCAGACGCATTTCATTGGCTGGACACAGCACTGTGAAACAGAGACATTATTAAAAATATAAAGCCTGCTATTTTTGTTACATGTGATTTGCAAGACTGTCCTTATTTAAAAGATTTGCATTAATTATTCTATTTTCACAAATATAGAAAGACCGAAAAAGCCCCCAAACAAACTGCACAGTTAGCTGTAAAGAACCCTGTGAAGTAATGTATATGTAGAAAACAAGCACTACAACTTTTAGTAGTTATTAACTCATGGCATTTTCTTTCTTTCAATTTTTAGAGAATATGAGACTCCTGCAGGTTAAGTACTAAATTGTTTCATTGTTCAAAAAGATGAATGGCGGAAATTTTTTCCTTACATTACTATTACTGTCAGCAATAATTTCACTGCACTTCAAACAAACCTAAATAAAGTTTAATCAATCCCTCCCACAATCTGTCTGTGTGAAAGAAAGCAGCAAAAATCTTGAGAACCTCAATAAAAGCTCCAAGAATGCTGATGTATCCAAAATGCACAGTTCACTATTCAGATATGCTGCTTTTGGTGTAGAAAATAACTTTAAAAAAAAAAGCTCTTCAGACTGACATTTTGTTATTCACTAGGACTAAAGAAAAAAAGAAGATTTGTGCTAATCTATCTATCCATTTCCTTTGTTTTGTTTTGCTTTTTTAATTCATAGAAGCCCCTGGAAATGCTAGGTTGTTGCTATTATGTGCAATAAAAAATACTTGAAATGTATTTTTCAGTCTCCACGCTGTAATCCAATTTCCTTCCCAGCTGTTATAAAACAAAGCAGCAAAGAGAGTTCTTATAATCAAAGCATTTGACCAGCAGCCAATATGCTGGTGTTATATTCCTGAATAGCTACAGCACATCAAACTCACTCTTCTATTTAAGACTGATGCAACAGTGCACCATACAATTAAAACTTTTTGAGCAAATAAATATCAATCAAAAGTAAAAAAAAAAAAAAAAAAAAAAAAAAAAGATGACTTTTGCCTCACTTTAAAAGACAATCACAATTATCACCCTGATATACAAACACTAGACTACTCTGAAAGAAATGCCTCCTATGTTATTATGTTGACCTATGACGTCAGAAGGGGATGTTGGCAGTAAAAGTTGAACCTTCCAGCCAATGCTCCATTACATTTTACTGTCGTGCAATAGATAGCAGTAGAGGGGTAGCCTGGCAACACAGTGTGTGTAATAGAAGTGTATAAGAAGCAAAGGTGTGCAATTGAATTCTTCCATGTGAAAAAATAAAAATAAAAATTGCATCCTCTTACACACATAAATGCTTATTGAACATTTATAGAGATCAAAGACTAGCTATAAATATGGTGATGCACTCCACGTTGTGCTTCAGCACTGGCAAAAGACAGAGTAAATCACCTCCGCCGGTGCAAATTTTTATGAGCACAGCATGCAAGCTCTTCTTCCTTGCTAGAAAAAAAAATAAAATGTCGTAGCTAATGGTGGTTATTATGTTGACATGTTTCATAGCTGAGAATTTCCTCTATCAAATGTGCTCATCGTACCTGCTGTAGTTTCCATGGAAACATATATTACTTTTGTTGTGACCATGTAACTCATTATTCTTTTTTCAAGAACCAGTTTTGTTACAGTACCTATGAACAAGTGACCTACAGTTCCTTCAGAACTGAGCACTGTTTAACAGTAATCTTAAAGTCTGGCTCTTGAGCCCTTTCAGTTAACGATAGCATAATAGGATCGTAGATTTCTCAGGAATGTTTACAATATTATTGGCTAATTAAGTACGCAAATTGACTGTTTATTGGAAAAAAAATGTCATTGGACTGCGGAAAGAGACAGAGGTCACAGGAAAGCAGAAAAAGCAGAGAGAGAAGGAGAGAAAATAATTTTTCATAGGTAGAACTCACATTAAGAGAAATGAATTTCTTCATATATGAGGTCAAACATCTGCAGTAGAAGCCAGTAAAAGCAATAATAGCTTGCTTTATGGAATAATTAAGTCAAATTTCTCCCCTCCAGGAATTTCAAATAATTTCAATTTATTAATGAGAACCATGAGAACTGAAAAACTTAATTATGTTTTTTGAAAGTGACCTAGGTTATGGCTACTGAATCTCCAAATGACTGAAGGTTCTGTATTTTTGTTTATTCACTGAAAATTAGGTTTCTGCCTTTTCCTTTTTAACTTTGTAAGCAGGCTTTTTTTTTTTTTTTTTTTTTTTTTTTTTTTTAAGAAAGAAATAAATCCGTAATGCATCATAAACACAGACTTTTGTGGAGTAGAAATACAGCTCCAGGTCATTTAAAGTAAAATTGATTTTCCCCCTTGCTTCTACAGTATAGAATTAAAATACAAGAAAAGTGAGAATGGGATTGTTTAAAATCAACTCACAACGTGATAATTATCTGGCTAAGATCAAAATATCAAAATGTAGAAGCAGAAGGCAGACTTCAATCACCTAAGGTCATAGCTTTCTGTGCCTGTAAGTACTTAAGTTGTACCTGTTTAGGACAAGAAGCAAACTATTTTGTGCATTGAAGCAGTAGAGCCAAAGTATTCAATTCTGTTTATTCTCTGAGCTATGAAATTTCTGCTGAAATTAGACAACTAAAACACCCCTATGAAAAATGAAGCAATGAACTATGGCTTAGAAAGCTCTTGAGAGTGCAAGACCTGTATTTGATTTCCTGTGTCAACTCATGCAGAGAAAGATACCAAACTCTTCATCTAAGATGATTGTTTCACATATCAGCTTCTTAGGCTGTGGTTATCAATTTTTCCTGTCTGCACTGTGGTGAAAGTAACAAATAAAAAGAATGAAGGAAACAAATAAAAGAATGGACCACCTCAAGATTTAAATGTGCATACATTTAACATATGTTGAGGGAGAGAGAGAAATTGCCACGAGGAGCATCATGGTCATCTGGTTGAACTAGTTTGTTTATAGCTACTTCCGCTCAGGAATTTTGTAAAGAACTTAAAGACCTAATTCTGCACAAGGGATTTCCTGTGGGAATCAGATAGATAAATTAGTTTACAAATCTACGCTAACATAGTTGAGATATCACTGCAAGTCTTAATTCAAGAATTTTCTTAGGGTCCTCTAATTATGATTCAAAATACAATTTCAATCTTCTTATTTTGAAGCATTAATTTGATCCTGAAATTAGAATCTAATTCCAAGGAGAATTGAGGACAAAGTTAGATGCTGGCTCTATACTTTATTTAACAAAAGATGATAGGCATTTGAATAAGCTTGCGGAATTTAGTGATTATTTTCTGATGTAATGAAGGAAATCTGCATGGATTTTAAGAAACACGCAACGGATTTACATCAGAGAAAAGTTTAAGTCGATATAGTTGAAAGTAGTACTAAATGTGCTGTAAACTTACGTGTACGAAATAAAATCAGAAAATAAAATCAGAAATAACATTGCTTCGGATTTTATTTATTTATTTATTTTAGCAGTACCTCATTACAGGCAAGTACATCTTTACTGCAATACATTAGACTTAAAACTAACTTATTTTTATTAATTACTATGATCGTATGCACTTCTCAATTTAAACAAATGAATGCTGAATGTGGGTATTGACTTCAGCACAAATCAAGTTAAAAATCGAAGTAAAATTTAATCAAAACTCACTTCAAACTCACTAAACTGTCTAGCACATGTACCAGTTACAGGAATATAAATTAATACTGTAATGTCTAACATTAAAGTATGTGCTCTGTCAGGTGGATTAAAAGAAAAAGAAAAAGAAAAAGAAAAAGAAAAAGAAAAAGAAAAAGAAAAAG
>NW_024962263.1:75277110-75282831 GCF_019238085.1 Lagopus leucura
GAAGAGAAGAGAAGAGAAGAGAAGAGAAGAGAAGAGAAGAGAAGAGAAGAGAAGAGAAGAGAAGAGAAGAGAAGAGAAGAGAAGAGAAGAGAAGAGAAGAGAAGAGAAGAGAAGAGAAGAGAAGAGAAGAAGAAGGGAGGGCAGGGGAGGGGAGGGGAGGGGAGGAGAGAAAACTAGAATGAATATGAACAGAAGACTTGAGAATGACTTCCATGTGAAGAGTTACAGTCTGCACAATTAAAGTATGCAAGCTTTATCCTAAAAATCCTAAAATCCTAAAAATGTATGTGTTTTAGGCATATAATATTGTTCACTCTAGATTCCACAAAGTTATCTATACATCCAGGTTTGAATGTTGAAATTTAGCTTACACGTTTCTAAATATTAATTCGTATTATATAACAGAATACAAGAGAAAATTCTGTTGTTTTGCTCTAGATCACCAGTTTCAATACCCATTTTAAACATTTTTAATTAATTCTTTTGATATATGTATATACTATATTCTGAGTCTACTACCTCTGAAGATTATGTTAACAAGATTCAGTTTCCGAGGGAAATAAGACCTCTGAATTAGCACTCAGTATTTAATCCAGTATTTAGTATTTATATGTGATAGAGAACATATTAACTACAGTAACCAAACATTCCTGACATTTTGTCTTGAGTTTTGCAATGAATATACACGAGTTCAGCAACACTTACTGAGAAAATGCCTCAGGATCAGCACATACGTCTTTATTTGTCCCATCTATGAATACAGCATTTCAGCATTTAAAGAAGTGCCTGAGGGCTCCTATTGTTTCCCACTCATTAAATGATATTTGTTTGCTGAGCTCATGCTTAGCAATTATTTCAATTTAAATTCTGGTTTTGGAAGCAATTCCTAGATGCAATTGTACCTAAATGAATAGATTTTCAGAAAATATTAATTTTTATTATAAATATAATAAATTTTTACTGAAACTCACAATTGAACATCATCTTTCATTTTTGTAACTAGACCTAATCTTCAGAATTATTTCAACTTTTACATATTTCTGACCATAAAACAGGGGAAATCATAGAATCCTTAGAGTTGGAAGGGACCTCTGAAGGCCATCTAATCCAACTCCCTTGAAATGAATACAGTTACATCAGGTTGTCCAGGGCCTGATTAAGCTTCATATTGAAGTCTGCAGAGATGGGGCATCAACCACATCTCAACACAACCTGTTCCAATGCCTCAGCACTCTCACTCTAAAACTGCATCTTAAATCTACCCTCTTTAAGCCTGAAAATGCTTTTCTTAGTTCTATCACCACAGACCATGCTAAATAGTCTGGCCTCTTCTTTCCTGTAGCTCCCCTATCAAGTTATTTCAGAGCCTTCTCCAGGCTCTTCCTTTGGACATGCCCCACTGGGTTTATGTCTATCCTATTCTGAGGACTCAACATCTGGATTCAGGACTTCAGGTGATGCCTCACCATGTGAAGTAAAGCGGCAGGATCACCTCCCTTGACCTGCTGGCCATGCTTCTTTGGATGCTGCCCATGATATGGTTGGCTTTCTGGGCTGCAAGGGCACATTGCTGGCTCAAGTCCAGCTTCTCATCCACCAGTATCCCCAGGTCTTTTTCAGCAGGGCTGTTCTCAATTCTTTCATTTCAGCTTGTATTAGCAATAGGGTTACCTCAACCTTGGTGCAATATCTTGCACTTGGTAGTTTTGAACCTCATGACGTTCACTTGGGCCTACTGCTCAAGCCTGTCTAGTTTAAAATGAAGTTAAAATAGTTTATTCGTCAGTACTAGCTGACTGTCCTCATTTTCATGCTTGTGGGAAAAAATTTATTTGTAGGTTTTGTAAGAATATAGAAAAAAGATGGTTATAATTTTTGTATATTATATATATGTTGTATATTATAATTAGTTGTAATTGTTAAAAGATGAATATATTGCTGTTTAAAATCATAAATTGTACACAAAATTTAAACTATAAAAATTATGAACAGTAAATAAATCAAATTAAATCTTTTCTTGCAGAAGTAATAGATTCACTAAGAATTATCTTAGTATTTCTATATAAGCCTTTGATCCTGTTTCCTAGATAAGTTAATTATTTAAAAATGCTAGAAAAAAAAGAAAACAAGCTCCAAAAATACTGACAGTATTTTTCATTTCACAGAAAATTCAATAAGTTGCATTTATTTTGACTAATTTGTAAAATTACTTTAGACTTTCAGTCCTGCAGGACATGACAGGATATTAAGCACAGGAGTATCAGGATCATGAAAAAACATCACAACAACTAGCAGGATCCAAAATAGCTTTTATTTACATAAATTCAACGTCTATGAAGCTGTTGTTTGTTTTGTTTTCTTCTTCTCTAAATGTATTTATAAGTTCATAACTTTATGTCTTTAGTTATATTTCTGTAGCTAAATGGAAGAATTATATTTATGTATATGCAAATATGTATGTACTCATCAATTTAAGACTTCAAAGAGATTCTGTTTTGTTTTGTTTTCTTTGTTGTTGCTTTGTAATAAATCACGTGCAATGTCCATTAGGTTCCTAATCAGTTCAATTAAAAAAAACAACAACAATTTCTTCAAAAATGTATAAATGAAACAGATGGTTTCTATTTTAGTGTAAGACATTAAATGTCAGCTTAATAAAGACAGGTTTAAACTGCGGGTTTACTGGTTTGCAAGACAATAAGCTTGTTTTAGCATTAAGGTGTTTATTCATTCACTGTTTTCAGTAAAATTCGGAAAACATGTACATGCATATATCTCAAGAACATGAATATTACTTTTAATGCACACCAAATAAAAATATTACACTAAAAACTGAGGTTTCGATTTTGCTCATCTAAATAAATGCTATATTTAGAATTTTTATGTTTATCAATTTATTATTTTTAAAATTTTCATATAAAATTTTATAATAATATTTTTTTGAGAAAAAAAAATCATCTTGTTTCTAATTTTTTAAACGTAAGGTCCCTTCAAAAAATGATTTGTTAAATTATTTTCACAAAGTAAACCTTAAAACTCACCAAATGCATTAAAAAATAGTGATGATTTTTCATTAATATTCACCATAAACAATGAAAATGCTGGAGTAGCATCGAAAGGGTTGAAATATTTTAAACTTGCCGTTTTATACAAAGATAAATCAAAGAGAAAGAGAAGTGATAAAACACCTTGACAAGTAGGTGGTGCTCCATCCATCTGAAGCCTTTCACCGAGTCTGCATGTCAGAATCTCATTACCAACCAATGTAAAGCCTGGTTGACACTGGTACCTTATTATGTCTCCTGTTTGATAAAAACAAAACAAACAAAGAAAAACACTATTGTTAAATATTAATTATTTTGAATGTTTAGCTTTGAAAATATTATTGATTAGTGAAGTTTCTTGCTGTGCAACAATATTAGCCTGAGTTTGACTCGTGTCAGGTGAACCATGTGTCCACAGACCTTTAGGCATTACAATTTACTGAGTAATCATTGTATCAAAACAGTAATTCATACAAGCACAAGGAGAAAAAATGAATAGGAAATGGATCTTACTTGATGGTGGGAATAAAAAACTGTCTTTTCTTGATCAAGAAATGATTCATGTAGCTTTATGAAGTCACAAAAAAAAAAAAAAAATAAAATAAAGATTGTATCCTGTAAGTTCTTTTTGGTCGAATTTAGAGAAGAAAAGAGAAAATATGTATGTTTTTAATTTGTTATCAGTTTGATAACTCAAATATTAGTATATAGGAAGAAAAACATAGGTTGGATGAAGGGGAAATCTGAGCAAAACTAGCTGGTGAGACATCTGAGATCTAATCATGTAACTGATAATTATAACATTCATTATTATCAACCTGTCTCAAAAGTCAGTATTCCTAGTTTTTACAAATTTGGTGTTACCCTTCACTTGTAGAACCTTAGTTCTGGTACAGATGTCTAGAAATCTTCTGTTGTTGTTGTTTGTTTGCTTGCTTGTTTTTCATTTGGTGCATGTTTTTAAAATGGAAAATAAATCAATTAAAATTCTAATAGCAATAATTAATAACATTATGAAAAAGGCATTATTAAACAAAGTTATTTGGAATGTTGTTACTGCGATGCTCAGATGTGATCTCCGAAACTGCATTCAGGAAGCACAAGGAAGAGGAATGACTTCTTAAGCTTTTAATTCTCAAATATACTGAAGGCATTTTATAGTAAAGATCTCTTCATAGCACCATTTTCTGTTGTTTTGTTTTTAAACAAACATTGCTTTTATCTTCTTTCACATTACCTATTTCAAACTCATCATCTTCAGTTAGAATTTCAGCATTTGGTATGTTTGTTGGAGGCTGGCAGACTCGAAGCTGATAGGCTATAAAGAGAAATACACAAACAGCTGACATTCCCATACTTATGCAATTAAAACAGCCATGCATATATCACTCAGCTAATACATTAACAGGATAAAAATAAACATCTGCTTCTTTTCTTTGTAGCCTTCAACAGACTCAAAAGAAAGGAAACATACAGATTTCAGAATTAATTAAAAATTTGTAGTTTAATTTGCATTCTTTATTTATTCTTAAGGGTAAGGTTCTCTTGATAACTTCAGAAGTTTAGAAGTAGTTGTAAATTTTCTCTGTAAGCAATTGCATCTGTAAACCAAATGTTTTTGTGTTGTTCAACCTTTTTTTACTATGGTTATCCACATTACCACTGTAATATTGTTGAATATCTCATCTCTTGAAAATATATGTGATGAAGACAACTTTTAGAATACAAAATATTCTTTCCAAATATAGTGTAAATGATGATTAGAAGCATTCTGAAGATGAAATTTCCTGGAAAATTAATATTTGTGGAGCAGAGACAAACTATTTCATCTGCAGATGGAGAGTACTGACTTCATGTTGAAACTTGTAAATTGAAGCATCACTTTAAATGATTTTTAACATATATATATAGGTTATATAGATATATATACATATATATATAATATATAAGGTTAAAAAAATATATATATATAGGTTATATATATATATACATATATATATATGTAACCTAGGTTAAAAAAAAAAAAAGAAAAAAAAAAAAGAAGAAAAAACTTGGTGAAAAACAAAAACAAAAAAACATGTAGAAGCAATGTGTGTTTTTTTTCTACAGACAATCAAGAAGGATGAACTGGTGTTTGAATATAGATGCAATTCCCTTCAATTTGAATGCAATTATGACAGAAATACAAATAAATCATGCTGAAGAGTTTACATTGTATTTCTATGTCTTAAAGTGTACGCTTAGGCTGGTAAATGAGTCATGTGTTCCTGGTTTTCACTGTACCTTTTCATATTATATTTTTTATAGGATCTCTCATAGCAAGGAAACACCATCCATTTATGGCAGATGAAGATTCAGATTCATTTATACATATGTTTGTTACATTCTGTTTTTGGATCCTTTAGTAACTGAATGAGCCAAACTTAGGTCAACCAAAAATATTTATGGTTTGTACATGATTTATTGCTACTGAGTCACCCATAAATTATATCTTCCTACTCCACTCCTTTTGATCTCTTATTATTATGTTATTACCTGTATTATCAAGTCAGAAAGCTAGCAACTACTTTATACTTATTTAAAAAAAAACACACCAAGCAAACTTGGAACAGCTATCCTATTTCCATTCTTAAAATAAAATAAAATAAAATAAAATAAAATAAAATAAAATAAAATA